>NW_028147344.1:0-181083 GCF_008360975.1 Lichenostomus cassidix | reverse complement strand
ACCGCCTTTGTTGGGAGGGGCGACGTGGAGCACAGGGGGGGCTGGGAGGAGCAGGCTGCGCAGCAAAGGCCCCATTTGTGCAAGTGGTTCTTGTGGAGAGCTTTTGGATAGATTTTGGATGAAAGTTAGATGCAGATTTGGGGGCTCGATCTGAATGGTGGTGCCGAAGTGCGCGGATAAGAGGCACGAAAAGAGCGAGGGAAGTGGCGTGATCTCGTTTTGGATGGGTTTTTGTCTTCTAGTTGTTCCAGGAGCAGAGGTTTTCTTCCCCGTGGAGCTGTGAAGGGCGGCTTCTCTGTCCGTACCTTTGCCTTCGGCGAGGCTGACGGGGACCTGGAATGGTCCTTTCGACTTTGTTTCTAAAGTCCCTCTTTTTCTGTTTGGCAGAGATTCAGTCTCGGGCCTGGACCAGGCGGGCAGGTGCATCTGGAGGACGGGACGAATATCTCTGCAGCTTGTGCAAAGCGGAACTTCCAAGCTGTTCGATACCTCGGCAAGGTAAGCAACTTTCTCAGCTGGGCACTTTTCTTGTCATAGACACCATTTGACCTGCACGGCCCGCCGTGCACTGAATGTTTCACGAGGACTTGTGTTGGCTCTCCGCCTCGGTTGTATGGGGATTTTCAGGAAGGCTAGAGGCAAGGCCTGAGCATAGGCCTGGGATGGTTTTCACCAGTTGCACTTGTCAGCGTTCCACTAGCTTCCGTAGCTTGCCAGTGGTTCCAGTGACGCTGCTTGCGTCAGATTCCCTAGCTGAAGTCAGCACCCGGTCGGTCGCCAGGCTTCCTTCCCTGAGGTGCCGTGGTGTCACAGGGGGAGCCTGGCTTCCAACGGAGTTCCACAGCGTCAACACACCAGGGTCTCCATGGTGCCCGCCACGGGGTGCCAACGCACGGGCGGCCCCGCCGCCGTGTCACAATGGCCCCCGGCTTGCACGGGCCCCAGGCTGCCAGTTGGCCTTATGCAGGAGCGGTGGCTGGGTGGCCGGGAGCTGCAGGCCCGAGGGCTCCTGAAAGCTGAACTGGCTGGCCTGCACCGTGCTGCAGCTGCCCGTGGTGGGTGACACTTGGGCCCCGTGCGAGCCAAGGCAGGCAGCCCTCTCTCGCGAAGAGCCCGCCGTGGCGCTCCAGCAGCTCCCTGCAAAGGCCGGCTTGGGCAGCTTGGGGGCCCAAAAGCCAGTGGCAGGCTGTCTGCTGCTCCCATTTCTGTGGAGAGGTGAGCCAGAAATGTCCCCACTGGGGGAGAGGGGGGGAACAGGACGGGAAAGGTGTCCCTTTGCTACAGTTACTGCCATTCCGGGAAGACAGCCAGAGTTGGGAGGGGCAACGTGGAGCAGAGGGGAAGCTGGGAGGAGCAGGCTGTGCAGCAAAGGCCCCCTTTGTGCAAGTGGTTCTTGTGGAGAGCTTTTGGATAGATTTTGGATGAAAGTTAGATGCAGATTTGGGGGCTCGATCTGAATGGTGGTGCCGAAGTGCGCGGATAAGAGGCACGAAAAGAGCGAGGGAAGTGGCGTGATCCCGTTTTGGATGGGTTTTTGTCTTCTAGTTGTTCCAGGAGCAGAGGTTTTCTTCCCCGTGGAGCTGTGAAGGGCGGCTTCTCTGTCCGTACCTTTGCCTTCGGCGAGGCTGACGGGGACCTGGAATGGTCCTTTTGACTTTGTTTCTAAAGTCCCTCTTTTTCCGTTTGGCAGAGATTCAGTCTCGGGCCTGGACCAGGCGGGCAGGTGCATCTGGAGGACGGGACGAATATCTCCGCAGCTTGTGCAAAGCGGAACTTCCAAGCTGTTCGATACCTCGGCAAGGTAAGCAACTTTCTCAGCTGGGCACTTTTCTTGCTATAGACACCATTTGACCCGCAGCGCCGGCCGTGCACTGAATGTTTCACAAGGACTTGTGTTGGCTCTCCGCCTCGGTTGTATGGGGATTTTCAGGAAAGCTAGAGGCAAGGCCTGAGCATAGGCCTGGGATGGTTTTCACCAGTTGCACTTGTCAGCGTTCCGCTAGCTTCCGTAGCTTGCCAGTGGTTCCAGTGACGCTGCTTGTGTCAGCTTCCCTAGCTGAAGTCAGCACCCGGTCGGTCGCCAGGCTTCCTTCCCTGAGGTGCCGTGGTGTCACAGGGGGAGCCTGGCTTCCAACGGAGTTCCACAGCGTCAACACACCAGGGTCTCCATGGTGCCCGCCACGGGGTGCCAACGCACGGGCGGCCCCGCCGCCGTGTCACAATGGCCCCCGGCTTGCACGGGCCCCAGGCTGCCAGTTGGCCCTTGGCTGCAGGAGCGGGTGGCTGGGTGGCCGGGAGCTGCAGGCCCGAGGGGGGCCCTGGGGCGGGAAAGCGGCAGGGGTGATCCGATGGCCTGCACACCGTGCTGCAGCTGCCCGTGGTGGGTGACACTGGGCCCCCGTGCGAGCCAAGGCAGGCAGCCCTCTCCGGCGAAGAGCCCGTGCCGTGCCGCCGCGCTCCAGCAGCTCCCTGCAAAGGCCGGCTTGGGCAGCTTGGGGGCCCAAAAGCCAGTGGCAGGCCGTCTGCTGCTCCCATTTCTGTGGAGAGGTGAGCCAGAAATGTCCCCACTGGGGGAGAGGGGGGGAACAGGACGGGAAAGGTGTCCCTTTGCTACAGTTACTGCCATTCCGGGAAGACAGCCAGAGTTGGGAGGGGCAACGTGGAGCAGAGGGGAAGCTGGGAGGAGCAGGCTGTGCAGCAAAGGCCCCCTTTGTGCAAGTGGTTCTTGTGGAGAGCTTTTGGATAGATTTTGGATGAAAGTTAGATGCAGATTTGGGGGCTCGATCTGAATGCTTGTGCCGAAGTGCGCGCCTAAGAGGCACGAAAAGAGCGAGGGAAGTGGCGTGATCTCGTTTTGGATGGGTTTTTGTCTTCTAGTCGTTCCTGGAGCAGAGGTTTTCTTCCCTGCGGAGCAGTGAACGGCGGCTGCTCTGTCCATACCTTTGCTTCGGCGAGGCTGACGGGGACCTGGAATGGTCCTTTCGACTTTGTTTCTAAAATCCCCGTTTTTCCGTTTGGCAGAGATTCAGTCTCAGGCCAGGAGCAGACGGGCAGGTGCATCTGGAGAACGGAACGAATATCTCGGCAGCTTGTGCAAAGCGGAACTTGCAAGCTGTTCGATACCTCGGCAAGGTAAGCTACTTTCTCAGCTGGGCACTTTTCTTGTCATAGGCACCATTTGACCTGCACAGCCCGCCATGCACTGAATGTTTCACGAGGATTTGTGTTGGCTCTCCGCCAGGCTAGAGGCAAGGCCTGAGCATAGGCCTGGGATGGTTTTCACCAATTGCACTTGTCAGCGTTTTTAGTGTTCCATTTATGCATTCAGCCTTACCCTCTTGTTTGGGGGAAGCAAGGAATGGACAGATCGCAGGCAATTCCCCAAAGCTTACAAATTTTTCTGCGCTCTGCAGGGTGGAATAAGGCCAAAGGAAGCGCGAGCCTTGGAATGCCGGAGTTGAGCGAAGCTTTCAGCAGCTGCCTTGCTTCATCAGTTCTACAGAGGTGCGCTTGAGACCGTGGCCTCCAAGTGTTCATGTGATGCCAGATCCACGTGTGTCATTGCTGCGGGTGCTGGGGGGCTGTTCCACTGCTCCTTCCCAGCGACACCAGCGGAGGATTCTTTCCTTTCCCTTTCCTTTCCTTTCCTTTCCTTTCCTTTCCTTTCCTTTCCTTTCCTTTCCTTTCCTTTCCTTTCCTTTCCTTTCCTTTCCTTTCCTTTCCTTTCCTTTCCTTTCCTTCTTTCCTTCCCTTCCCTTCCCTTCCCTTCCCTTCCCTTCCCTTCCCTTCCCTTCCCTTCCCTTCCCTTCCCTTCCCTTCCCTTCCCTTCCCAGCTCCCCTTTCCTTCCCAAGCTCCCCTTCCCTAAGCTTCAGTGCCCAGCTCTGGGCCCAAGCCTTGGCCGCAGACATGGGCAAAGATGGCCAGCCTTGTGCCCAGCAGGGGCCCTGGCTCTCTCAGCACTGCAGGCACCCAGAGGGGAGCAGAGGCAGCACCTGCCCTGCCCAGCACCTCTCCTGCCCCGGGCAGCCCCATGGAGGCCCAGCAGGCACATGCCGGTGCTGCAGAAGAGGAGGTGGAGGAGGAGGAGCCCAGCATGTCCCCCGAGAAGGCAGTAACTACCAAGAACACTTGGACTGGGAAGAATACACTGGCCAAGAGCTTTCTGGAGAGCAAGGCTCCATTGCCCAGGAGGCGTCCAAAGGCACCAAAGGAAGAGACCATCGGTGCAGTCTGGCTGGGAGGACACCAGTGACCAAGAGGTGGCATGGGACGGCTGGGAAGATGCAAGCGTCCAGGGCGTGGGGCCCAAGGCTTGCAGCGGGAGGACGACAAGTGGGAAGAGGACAAGTGGTATGATGTGAGCCTCCTGGAACTCCTTGAGAAAGAAGCAGAAGCCCGGGAGCAAAGACCAGTAGTTCTTTCAATAGGGTAGCTCCCCATGTCCTTCTCGTTAGAGGCTTGGGTTGACCTCCTGTCACTAGAGTCGGGCACCCAAGTGCCCCAGGAGAGCTGCTGTGGCAGCAGCAAGCATCTCCTGGGACTCGTCTGTGCCGGAGGTGTGAGCCATGGAGCAGGACAAGGCAAGGCCCAACTCACAGTCCCCCAGCCCCTCACCTGCCCCGCTGGGAGCCCAGGCAGCAGTGAGCAGCAGCAGCAGCAGCAGCAGGAGGCCAAGAGGGGTTCGGTCGGTGCACAGCGAGAGACCGAGGAGGGAGCCTTGGCTGGGGAGCTGGAGCTTCCCATGGGGAAGCTGGAGTGGAACCATGGGGAAGAGCCAGAGATCTGCCCTGGAGAAATGCAGCAAGAAGAGACCCCAGGGGCAGCCTGTGCTGAGCCAGAGCTGATCCAGGAAATCTCCAGCTGGGAAGATGCGAGCGTCCAGGCCATGGGGCCCAAAGTTTGCAGAGGGAGATTGACGAGTGGGAAGAGGATGAGTGAGATGATGTGAGCCTCCTGGAACTTCTCGAGCAAGAAGCAGAGGCCAGGGAGCAAAGAGCAGTGGTTTTGAAAATAGGTGGGCTCACCGTGTCCTTCCTGTGGGAGGCATGGGTTGGGCACCTCTCACTAGTGTCGCACCCCCGAGTGCCGCTCTGGGCCATGCTTGCCCTTCTGGAAGCCCGAGCAACCGTGGCACACGCGGCCTCTCCCGCCCTGGCCCAGCAGGTGCCCGAGGCAGGGCCCGAGAGCCTGCAGCCTGCCCCGCACAGCTCCCCCAGCCCTGGGGCAGCTCGGCCGGGAGCCCAGGCCCTCAGGCCGCAGCCAGTTCCCCACAAGAAGTGTCCCTCGTGCTTCAGGCAGGCACAGAGGGGGCTGCGGGGGCTGTTCCACTGCCTCTGCCCGGCGACACCACCGGAGGATTTTCTTTCCTTTCCCTTGCCTTGTCTTGCTTTGCCTTGCCTTGCCTTCTTTACCTTTCTTCTCTTTTCTTTCTTTACCTTTCTTTCCTTTCTTTACGTTTCTTTTCTTTTTGTTCTTTACCTTTCTTTTTTATTTTTTACCTTTCTTTTCCTTTATTTTTTCTTTTCCTTTTCTTTCTTTTCCTTCCCTTCCTTTCCCTTCTTTTATTTTGCTTTCTTTCCTTTCTTTTCCTTTCTTTTCCTTTCATTTCTTTCTGTCCCTTTCATTTCTGTTTCCCTTCCCTTTCTTTTTCTTTCTGTTCCTTTCCTTTCTTTTCTTTCTTTTCCTTTCATTTTCTTCCTTTTCTTTTTCTGTTATTTTCTTACTTATATTGCTTTTTTCTGTCCTTTCTTTTCTTTTCCTTTCCTTTCTTTCTTTTCCTTTCTTCTCTTTACATTTTTTTCCTTTTTCTTTTTTTTGCCTTTCCTTTATTTTCTATGTCTTTTCCTTTTTCTTGTCTTTGCTTCCCTTCCTTTTCTTTCTTTTCCTTTCCTTCTTTTTCATTCTTTCTTTTCATTAATTCCTTTCTTTCTTTTCCTTTATCCTTTCCTTCCCTTTCCTTTCCTTTTTTCCCTTCCTTCCCTTCCCTTCTCTGAAACACCCTGAAAATTTCCTAACACTTACCTAAAACTTCCCTTCCCTGAAACTCACATGAAACCTCATTTACCCTCCTCATCACTCCACTGCCCTCTGCTCCACTCCCCTTCCCTCCCATCCACTTTCCTTTTATCCTCAAACCCCTCCTCCCTTCCCCTCCTTTTCCCTCCATTCCTTTCATTTTACCCTTTCATTCCTTTCTTTTTCCTTTTTCTGTCTTTCTCTCTCTCTCTCCCTCTGTGCATTTCTCTCCGTTCTTCTCTCTCTTCCACTTCTTCTCCTCTCTGACACGGAGCATTGATAAATCATCCTGTGACAAGACCAGCTTCCCCTGCTACCCTTTCTGTCTTTGCCATCTGCTGCCCTGGAGCTGTGCAGCTGCAGCAGATTTCCTGTGGAAAGAGGTGCTGCTGCCATGGCCCTCGGCCTCAGGCTGTGCACCACAGGACATGGGAGCCACGGTGGGGCATGAGGGGAAGGGCAAAGGCACCAGGAGGCTGAGGAAGCACCACCCAGAGATTGTGTCAAGGAGAAACAACAATTTATTTATTTATTTCCTAAATAAGTGGTTTTAAGAGCATTGCTACTCCTACTGGTGGGGGTGCCTCTTGCTGGAGTGCGGAGATTCCTGAGGCTCAGGGGCTCCTCTCTTTGGGGGACACCGGGGCCGCTGCTGCAAGCAATCCCCACCTCAGGTGAGACCAGAGGGTCTGGGGCTGGTGCTCTGGGCAGAGGGACCTGCCTCCTCCTGGGGCTGGTGCTGGTCTGGGCACATGGGCACAGCTGGGGGGTGGCTGTGACCCCTGGCGGGGGTGGCCCCCATTGTGGCAGCTTCCTCCTCTGCCTCCACAGAGACTTCAGGAGTGCTGGCTAGAGTCTCTGTCCAAGAGCTGGAGGAGCTGGAGCTGGGGCTGTTGGGGCTGGAGAAGCAGGAGAAGCTGGAGCTGCTGGAGTTGCCGGAGCTGCTGGAGCTGCTGCTGGCTGCTGGGCTGTCATCCTCATCCACAGCAGCGTGGGAGCGCAGAAGCCTCTGGGCCTCCTCTCTGCACTGCCTCACAATGATGTCGATGGTGCCCTGGGACCAGTGGCAACGTGTATTCCTCCATGATGTCCTGCAGACGCTGGATCATGATCTCCTGGTCTGGCCCATGCACACAGAGAGTGTACAGGATGGCACTCTGTGCACTCCTTGCCCACCACTGGTCCCTGTAGATGGTTTCCATCCTGTGGTTCAGCCAAATTTGCACAGAGTCCAGAAGTTCCCATCGTTGGCGGAAAAGTTGTCCCCAGACCTGAGGCAGGACACCGCCGACAGCTCGGGCTGTTGTCTCCTGAGGAGAAGAGGGATGGGGCGGCACAGAGGGATGCTGGCCACGGACACCCTCTGCATCCCTGAAACCTCTCTGCGCTCTGCCCGTGCCAACCCCTCGTCCGCACAGGGAGCAGAGCCATCCAGAGCTGGGGCAGGGAATGCAGCTCCCTCCGCCAGCCCCTGCTGACATCTCGCTGCCCTCACTCACCCTCGCAGAGGAGCTGGAGCTCTTTCTTCTGCCCCCTCGTGTGCCGTCCAGCCATCCCTGGGAACACAGAGCCTGTCACTGTGGCATGCATGCTGCTGCTGCTGGGGCAGCAGCCGGGCTGGGGCCTAGCTGTGGTGGGCTGGGTGGGGCCGGGCCGGGCTGGGCCGGGGAGGGAGGGAGCCTGGGCTCATGACTCACTGATGAATCTGACGACTGCCTCTCTAGGGGCTGCTGTGGGCTCTCCAGGTAGGGTAGGGCAGGGCCTGGCGCAGGTGCTCGGTTGCTCGGCTCTCATCCTCTGCCAGCTAGGCAGAGTGCCAAGGAGGAGGGAAGGCTTGGCACGGGCTCTGCCCCTTGGCCGGGCTCTCCCTGCACCCAGCCCTGGCCTCCCCTGCCCTGAGGCCAGGCCGGCAGCCACTGGTGCTGGGCTTTGGAGGGGGCAGAGGGGATGGTGAGGGCCGGGGAAGGGAGTGGCATGTGGGGCACAGCACCGGGCAGGGACACAGCTGCCAATCCTGCACACTGAGCACTGGGGGCAGGGGGCTTCTCCAGGCTGCGCCTGGGGATTCCAAGCCGTCCTTACCAGGCCCTCGCCGAACCTCCATGTCTCATCCACCTGCAGCATCTGTTCAATGTCCCTCCTCTTCAGGAATCTGGCTGCACAATGCAGCATCTCCCAAGAGGCCTGGAGAGCAGCAGAGAGCCAGAGATGGCACCACAGCCCAGGGCACAGAGCACGTGTCCCTGTGCCAAGGCTAGGGGGAGGCTGCAGCCTGTGAGGTGCCAGGGCAGGAGGCAGCTGAGGTTCCTCTCGGGGACACCAGCAGCCCACAAATCCTTACCTCAACGACATGCTGGTTTTCATCATGGCAGTGGAAAGAGAGTGGGATCAGGCTCTGGCCCACATGTGACTTCAGGGCCTTTATTCCCTTTTCTGTTAAGCAATCCATCATGTCTCAGAAGAACATCATGGAGAGCAGCTGCACCTGGGTATTGTTCTGTATGAAAGGAAGGAAAAAAGACATCAGCACTGGCTGCTCCAGGCCCACCTGGGTGCAGGCTGGAAAATCCACAGGGCACAAAGTGTCTGGGCAGCACCCAGTGCCCGTGGCTGGGGGCACATAGCCTTACGTTGTCAAAAAACGGCAAGAGTGCCTCAATCAGCAGCAGGGCGACAGGCGCAGGTATTGGGGTGGTATTGTCCAAGAACAAAGAGCTGAGTACACAGAGGGTCATCCTAACCATGTTCCTATCATCTTCCCTCAGGAGCTCCATGAAGCTCTCATTCAGGCTCCACATTCTTTCAGCCTTTGCAGAACACAGGGCTGTGAAACCCAGCCCTGCTGCTGCAGGGTGCAGAGGCCAAAGGCCCATCCCGAAGCACTTGGGCAGCTGAACCGGGAGGCAGGAGAGCTGGGAGCAGCTGCCTCAGCTCCTGAAGCCCAGCCAAGCCCAAGGGGCTGCGTTCCCCAGCCCCACGCTGCTAGTGCGGCTTCAGCCACTGCCCCCTTCTCACCAGTAAGGGATCCTTGCAGAGCACCACGAGGCCTCTGAGTGCCAGGTGACACCTCTCCCTGCACTCACTCTGCAGGTACCTTGCCATGACAATCAGGGCACTGACACCGCATTCACTGAAGTCCAGACACTCCAGGACCTGAGAGTCACAGGGCAGTGACAGGGGACCCAGCTGCCAGGAGCCTGCAACTGCACGGGGCTGGGCCCAGGCAGCAGCAGCACAGGGCGCTGGCACCGTCCCAGGCGGCTGCAGCTATGAGAGGCCAGAGAGCTGCAAGGCAGCTGAGCGAGGCAGTGCTGGCCATCAGGCTCACCTCCGCAACGAATGCCAGGGCAGGCAGATCCCAGCATGCCTCCTCTATGCTGAGCAGCCAGAGCAGGTGGAGTGCAATCTCAGAACACAAGGGTATGGATGCATGGCGCATCATCTCCCTGGAAGGTGGAAAAAAGTACTGAGACCCTGAGCCAGGGGGCAAACCTCTCCCAGGACTGACTCACAGAGGTCTGATCTTTCCCCAGCACCCTGCAAGGGAACCTGGTCTCTGGGAAGCGGCTGCTCCTGGGCACTCTCCTCTGCCAGCCTTTTCCAGTCTGCTTGGCCATCCCTCAGTAACAAGGCCCTCTGACCCATGGCCACTGGGGGGACTGTGAGGGTCACCAGTGCTGGGAGCAGCAGGGAGAAGGGGGTCTCACCTGGCCAGCAGACCCACTGCTGTAGTAGTGCGTGTTTGCACAGAGCAGCATGTCCTAGCCACACTTGCGTTCCACTGCCAACACCACATTCTCATACTGCAGTTGGCAGAGCAGGGCCTTCAGGGTCTGCGCTGCAAACCTGTATGCAGAGCAAAGCCCAGGTCACGCTGGGAGCACTGGGTCCTCTACCCTGGGGACATGGGAGGAACAGGAGGACTGGGATGGAGCACCTGTTGGGGTTGGTGGCAAGGCCGTGTTGCTCCTGGCATCCCTTCCAGAAGGTATCAGCCTTGTCTGGAATATGCAGTGTGCTGAAGAGCACTTGGAAGAGAAGACGCGCAAAGAGGATGGGGAAATACACGGTCACTACATGTGGGCAGCAGGGCTCCTGGAGGATCTTCCACATCACCACAGTTGTCTGCAAAGGACAAAGCACCCCAAGACAGCACTCAGTGCTGCGGTGTCCCATGTGGCAGGGCCTGAGCATGGGAGGGAGAGGCCAGGGGACACGCAGGCAGAGCACCAGACCTGGTGCCCCTGAGCCTGCCCCTAGCCCCGGTTTCAGCCCAGCGCCTGAGGCAGGGAGATGCAGTAGGGGAAGATGCATGGAGAGCTGCTGGAGAGGCGACTTGGGGGCAAGCAAAGGCCAGTTGCAGAAACTCACAGCCAGGGCAAAGACATCCATGTTGTCCCCATCAGAGGTGCAAGTGCTGTGCTGTGGCCAGCTCCCCAGCACATCAAGGAGCATCAGCAGCGCCAGCTCTGCAGTCCTGCTCGAGAACATGAACATCCTCCACATGGTCATTGCAGCACTGTGGGGTCAGAGCTCTGTGTCAGGAGGATCACCACCACAGCACTGTGGCCTAGTCAGCTGTGGGTGCCTGGGCCGCCTTCCAGCCCTGCCACTGCCCTCTGCCCCTTGCTGGCAGCACCCAGGCAGCCAACTCCTGTGGGGACAGGCTTCTGAAGGGCAGGGAGGAGGAGCCAGAGGGCCCTGGAACTCCCCATTTGTCAGACATCTGGGACAGGCTCCACAGGGGGATAGGCTGGTGAGCCCTGAGCACACTGGGCAGGTAGGCCCCGTACCTGTCACACGATGGGGCCACGAGCAGCAGAGTTAACATGACATCAGCGGGGTATTGTCCAGCCTGTCTTCACCAGACTCCTTGGACTTGAGCTGCTGATGGATGTTCCCCACCACAGCTGGCACCTGGAGAAGGCATGGGAAGAGTTGGAAAGCTACCAGAGGGAGTAACATTCCCAGCCTCCGCAGAGAAGTGCTTCCCTTCCAATCACACTGTGATGTCTTCAAAGGCTTTAAAGGGACCAGCGGGCATGCCTTGGGAGGCCAAGCAGTTTCTGGAGGGCTCCAACCCTGGCCACAGGCTGTTTACTTGCTCTGGAAGGGAGACACCCTTCTTAACAAGTAAATCCAGCAGGGCAACATTGGTGTCAGTGTTGGAGACTTCACAGTTTTCCATGGCCCCAGTGCCCATGTCGCTGGTCTCTTCCTGCCAAATGCACTTGAATTTGCAAGTCATTGGCAGGAGAGCGGAGAGTGGGAAGAAGGGGATGTTCCATGAAGCACTCCAAGCGTGGAGCTGGCTGAGCAGTGACAGTAGGCCCAGCCCAGGTGGGGATGGCTGCAGGTACCTGCTCTGCTCTGCAGAAGCAGCCATCAGCAGGGCCCTGCTCTTGTGTCTGGTCCTTCCCTGCATCTGGCAAAGAGCAAATGCAGCTGGGGCTGAGGGGCTGTGGCAGAGGCCAGAGAATGTGGCCCAGCCCTACGCTGCCCAGGCAGGGACAGCCCGGGATGCCCAGGGGATGGAGCAAGGCCATCAATGGGCATGTCCCCAGGGAATGGGATGGGATGGGATGGGATGGGATGGGATGGGATGGGATGGGATGGGATGGGGCCAAGATGGCTACAGGCACCAGCCCTGTGGCCCAGCTCTGCCACTCACTGGCCTGCAGTGGCTGGAACTGTTTCACCTCTCCAGGCTGCTGTGCTGGGGCAGCTCCAGGGCCTTCTTCCTCCTTGTTCACCCAGGCCAGCTTGGGCATGCCTGGGGGTCCCTGCTCCATGCTACTGAGTGGAATAATGGCTACTTGCTTGCAGGAGAGATGCCTCAGGAAAGCTCCGAGTGAGCAAGTCCTGCAGTCGTGCCTTGAAGGCACTTGCAACAAAAAAGCCTTGGGAAGGCCACAGCACAGCAAGTCCTGTGGTCTGGCCTCGAGGTCAACTGCAGGAATAACGCTTCGAAAAAGCTCAGAGTAACCAAGTGCCACAGTCTGGCCGTAAGGTCAGCTGCAGCGGTAGCACTTTGGAAAAGCTCCAGGCCAGCAACGAACGAGCCGTCCTGTCCCGTCGTGAGCACCAAGCACTCTGGCGTGGCTGCATTGCCACCAGCACCTATGTCACAGTGTGCCACAGATGGCCCTTGGACACCCCATCACACTCCAGGGTTACCATGCTGCGCTGTGTCACGAAGGGGCCCTTGGGCACACTGCCACTGCTCCACCCCACCCAAAGTGGCCCGGGTTGAACGAATGCCTTGTCCCAAGTGCCAAAGACAGCCTGACAGAAACTTCAGGGGCAGCTTGAACAAGAAGCAAATGCTGCCCTGCTCTGCGGGCTCAGGGCAGCAGCAGCAGGAGCCCCCACAGCGGGAAGGGCACAGGGCCTTCCACAGAAGCTGGCACAGCCTCCTTGGGACAAGTCCCGGCTGCTGGCCATCCCAAACACGGGGGTGTGACACACACAAGGAAGGTGTGGGCCAAGGCATGAATGCTGCTCTGAGCCCTGGGGCCCAGGGAGCAGTGTGGCAGAGTCCCTGTTTCTCTAGGTTTTAGAATTCACATATTCTGTCTCTCAATAGTTAACTCGAGTTACCTATTGACCACTTCTTTCTCACAGTGAGTGTGACACAGTGATTGTGACACAGCAGGCTTTCATGGAACCCAGGAGATGTTGTGACACTGTGGAACCTCATGGAACCCAGGAGATGTTGTGATGCTATGGAACCTCATGGAACCAAGGTTTCCTTGAGACACTACTGCAGCATCTCCTCCAGCTGCTGAGAGTACAGAAGCTCCCACCCAGCCCTTGAGGAAACAGGGTTCAGACTGCTCAACTGCAGCACCGTGCGAGGGAGAGGGGAGCTCCAGGTGCTGGGGACCTGTGGAACCCTCTGTGCCTCCCAAAGGCAGCTCTTGGATACCCACATTCTCTGTGGCCACCTCAAGTGCAGGTTTGCCATGTCCATTCCCAAAGGGCAGCATTTTGGGAGAGGAACCAGACCTGTCTTGAGGGACTCGTTCCACTGGGATGGGACTGAAGCCCACCCAGAGCAGTGCCCAGTGACTGCCCTGGGAGCCTCACCTGCTTCCACGGGAATGCTGCTGCTGTCCTTTGCTCAGGTGAGAGTTGGCAGAACCTCAACTCATGTGCAGGGGCTGCCCAAAACACCCCAGCAGCAGCAGCAGCAGCTGTTATTACTTTTAATTAATATCTTTTCTGTTCTATAATTAGCAAAAACCCTTCCCTGCCTGTTTGCAGACAGATCTAAGGTGAAAGGAGGTGGAAGTTGGTGCAAAGGAGCTGTGACCTCACTGCAGAATTCAATGGAGAAGTCTCATGTCACAGAAAGTGAGGCAAGTCCCAGGTGACCACTGAGAGAAAGGGCTGGGTGGTGGAGGTGATGGGCAGAGTTGTCTATCTCGTGTTGGGTGACAAGGAACTGTTTTTCCATTGGTCATCATCTCCTTAGGATATTGGATATCCTGGATCTCCTTAGGATATCCTGGAACAGCTGCACAAAGCTGTTATCACCTCTTCAAAGCAATCATTGGAATCTTTATCTCCACTCCTCAAACCTCTCTATTTTGTCCGACTCTTGAAGACTTGGCAGAGGGGATGGAAAAGTAACAACTCATTAGGCCTTTCTTTGTTTTACTGAGCCCTGTCATGTATTTGGTGTTCTGAGTCCAGGATCCTGAGATCCTGAGAGGAGATAGAAGCAATCCCTCAAGAAATCCAAGTCAAGAAACACCCAAAGTGTCTTGGAGCATGAGGAGGTCCCAGTGAAAGCTCTTTCTGATGAAGCCTCCCCAGGGCCTCGTTAGAGCCGATAATCAGAGGCTATGATTGCAGGCAGGCAGAGGCACTGGGCAGGTGGCTCTGGTGCTGAACAAACCCTTTGTTTGATGAAGCAGAAGGGGCTGTGAGCAGCTGGCTCTGCTTGAAGATGTCCCTGCCCATGGCAGCTGGCTGGACTAGATGGCCTTTAAAGGTCCTTTCCATCTCCTGTTTGCTGCCTCTTTGTCCTGGAGTTCTGTCCATTCAGCCAAGCAGCCTAAGGAGATGGATGCTTATTTCATGGGAATTTGGAGAGATCCTTCTTGTCCTTGGAGGAGGCTTTCCTGCAAGGCCTGTAAGATTTCCTGAGCTCCTTCAGCCTTCAGAGCTGCCTTTGCCATGGTGTTACCTTTTGGCTGGTAGAAATATGATGCAGACACAGTTAAAAAAGGGGTAAAAGGGTTTTACCTGGGTATTTTAATAGGATCTGAGGTGTACAGCTCTTCAAAGGTGGAACATGCTGAGATGCACCTCCCCATATAACGCATATATAATTTTGTGGACCTCGCAAATTAGCATATCTACCCAATAATATAATATCTTATTCCCCAATAAGAAACTTAAAAAATGAAGTAATTGTCCCCTTATTTTAATTACTGCGCCTCTAAATGAGGCTAGAGCCCAGCTTACAAAATATGCTCCATAGAGAGAAGGCTTCAACCCTTGGTTGATGCCTCAAGTTTTGAGATTATAAAGAGCTCTCCGGCTTCCTGCTGCCAATGTTTGGTCTTTCTGCTTTGCAGAACCCCAAACTAAGCTGAAATATCAGACTATAAAAATTACAAGCATGCAGGGCTAAGGGTTCAGAAAAAGGAAAAAGGGTATAAAATGTAAGAAAATGTATATAAATAGAAGGTAAAAAATCACCGTGGATCAATGGCACCTCTTGGATCAGTCTCGCAGTACATCAAATTCTTCTCCTCTAGAGTGTCTCTCCCTGCAGAGAGAGAGGAAACCCACACAGAGGCAAGAGGAAACCCACCTGCTGTGGCTTAGTGGGAGCTATGGTGTGATGCCTAGGATTTTAGGATTTTATATTTTTCATGCATTTATATATATTTCTATTTTTTCATTATAATAATAATAAATAATTTCATGAAAATATTTATCTATTTTCATGTAGTTTTAGTGTGTGGCTCTGGACTCCATACAGAGTGCTAAAACTTCTGTTCCCAGCATTTTTAGACAAAACAATTCCTCTAAAGCTCGAGATCCGAGGACACTTTGTTGCCTCAGAGCCCCAAGATAGGGAAACAACAGGGAACTGGGGGCAGCAAATTTGGAGTAATTGACATCATCACCTGAAGGTGTAATTGGAGGATTAAGGCTCGATATGTTAATGGACAGAACTTATAAAGTATGAAAAACTTGTGACTCGCAGTCCATTTTGGGTGTAGCCTCTCGAGTAGCCTTGGTCTGCCCTAAATGCACCTTGAAGGCCCTTCAACAAATTTAACTGATTTTTATTCTCTAAACTTTGTCTAGCCTCTGCTTTAGGTAAGCCCATCAGGCATCAGGATGGGAACTGGGCGTCCCTGAAATGCTGGGAACACAAACCCAGGATGAGATGCCTCCACTGGCCCAGCTGGATCCCTTCCCTCAGTAGGGGTCAAGGAGATCCCTGTCCATCACTTGCCTGGGTGTCCTGTGAAATAACAGGACAACCCAGTCATATTTAGTCACAATTTCATGTCTGAGAGGAGAAATGCTACTTCTGGAAATTAGTTAGTCTCCTCATGGAGGCAGTTAAACCTCAGTGGTTGTGCCAGGAAAATTAATCCCAAAACACAAGAGATTTATGTCCAAAAAGGAGACAGAGGAGTCCTGTAACTTTATTAATGAATAAAGGGCGAGGTCATGGGCATTTCCCATGGGGTCTCTCAATTGCTAGAGGATGCAGCCTCTTTTATCCTAATTTTCCAGCAGCATTTCCCTCTTTCTTTCCCCATTGGCTGAGGGACTTGAGAGGTACAGACTTCCCAAATTGACTAATGCAGATTTTCTTCTAATATCCATTGCCCCCCTTCCTCTTTTCCTTGTGACTGTTCTTTTAGCTAAATCCACAGATTTAGCACAGTCTTGGGTGAGTCCATTAGTGGAATTCCTATGGAATTTATGGTTCCTTCCCACTATTTCTTTCATCTCTCAGTACCTGGCTTTATCTACCAGCAGAGTCACAGTTTGTTTGTAAAGACATCTCCCTCTCACTCCTTTCAGTTTCTTCAGGCTGTTTGACAGTAGCTTCCCCTGGAGCCCCAGGGACACCTGGAGAGAGAGAGAACCCCAAGGGTGAGGGGAACGTGCTGCCTGGGGCTTTTGCTGCTGAGCTGAGCTGGGCTCTGGGGCTGGAGGGCGATCCTAGCAAGGGCAGCTCTGCAGAGACACAGCTCTGCCCAGGGGCAGCTGCTCTGCACAGCCCAGCAGGGCTGAGGCACTGCCTGCAGCCACCCAGGGCAGGGCAGAGAGGCAGAGAGGGGAAAAGGCAGGCTGGGCTGGGCTGGTGACACAGAGCAGAGCTTCCCTGGCAGTCCTGCCAGGATCAGTGTCCGGCTGGAATGATCTCCTGGAGCGGGCACAGCTGGGCTGGGAGGACATTTTCCGCTCTCTTTCCCTCACACATGGCTGGCACATGGATGGCCCAGTGAGGGGTCAAAAGGGCACAGCACGGGGTCATCTCCTGGCACACTACATCTGAACTACAACCAAGAGTCAACACATTGGTGTGGGAAAACAGATGTGGGAAGAGATGAAAGGAAAGGGTGACCAAAAAGCACTGCTTTTACACTATAAAACACACATAAAGTGTGTTTTATACATATATATATTTATATATAAAATATCTATATATATTTATATAAAATTTATATATATTTTATATAATATATATAAATTTATATATAAAATTTATATAAAAATGTATATATATTTATATTTATAAATTTAAAAATTATATATACATTTACATATATATTTATATATAAAACACACATATAGTGCTTTTACACTATAAAACACACATACATTATCACAGAGGTAGATTTCTACCCTGAAGCATGGAGGAGTCTTCTCCCAAGAGCTTGGTCACAACTCCGTGGTAACTTTCTCAAGAATTGAGTGAAGCATTCAGATGTATCACCAAATTGGAGTTGGTAAGATACGCTGGTTTCTAAAGTGTATTATTCCTTTGCTAGCTGTAATTATAGGTACCTTTCTGCATGCTGTATTTTATCTACTAGTACTTTCTTTTTATTTCTTTTTTGTGTAGTATATAACTTGCTTAGCTCCTTACTCTGTTATTTCTTCTATCTAATAAACAATAATTCCTTTTATATTAGAACTAATCAGCCATTATAAAAGCACTTGCAAATGAGACTGGGGTCTTCAGGTGCTGGGACCCCAATAAGCTAAATTCCAGTTGACACCTTAATAATTTCGGGGGTTTTTCTTCTTCATGTGTCTGTAACTTGGTGTAGTTCTGTGCTCTTGCAGAATGCTGAAAACCTCTGTTCCCAACACACTGAACCAAAACAAAGCTCTCTGGATAGAGACTCAAGGACATATTTGTTACCCCAGGGCTTGAAAATATGTAAACTACGATGGTAAGGGGGGAGCAGGGTCTGGGGTGATCAATATCATCGCCTGAAGGTGTGACTGTAGAATTAGGGAGCAATATGCTAATAAGACAGAACTTATAAAAGGTCAAGAGCTCATGACTCTGAGTCTATTTTGGGTGTAGTCCCTGAGGGGACTTTGCTTCCCCAAATGTACCTTGAAGGCCTTGAATAAATTTGTCTGCTTTTACACATCTAATTTTTCTTGGCCTCAGTTTCAAGTAGCCTGTTTTAGGCATCAATATGAATATTTAGATTCCTATGACTGTCAAGGATGAACCAGCTCTGTCCCACCTGGAGCCCTCAGAGTGTGGCTGACAGGGCCTGTCACCAAAAGTGCAGGAAAAACAAAATCCCCCAAAAACCATTTTTCATGTTAGAGACTCAAGGCATTACTTTATTATCTGGCCAGGATGTTGCTCTGGCCAGGATGTACCACAGAAATAATCTCATCCACACATAGCCCGGGTGCGCAGGGAGAATCATTCCATGACACATCGCATTTACTACATTTTACAGGTATTTTATAAAGTCAACATACATAGAAAAGCATTGGGTCAGTGTTCATTGGTCCAGAGTTGAGCAAACCCCCAGTATTCAGTTTCCCATTGGATCCGAATCTCCTCGCCTCTGATGTTAATTACATTTTTCATTCTTCAATTTTCCTATCACTCCTTTACGGACCAGATGTCTTCAACCCTGCTGGAGGTAGATGTTTGTAGATAGTTACTGATATCCCACTGATGTTCCGCTGATAACCCTTTATCTTTTGGGTTCCTCCCAGTCTGTTGATATGCTGAGTCCACTGGACCTCACCTGGTAGAACAATGCCCTGGAGAGAAACTTAAAATTCCTTTTCCCATGGTAAAGACAAACAGAACCCTTTGACAATAGTTATACAAAATTTTTAAACTTGTATATTTTCCAACATGGTGACAGTGGAGATGGTGACAAGTGACAGGGGTACTGTATTGGTTTGAAAACAAACCAGAGGGAGATCACAAGTCAAGATTAAAATTAATAGGAAAAATTAAAAATAAGTGAAGTAATACAAGGAAAAACACTGACAAAGTCAGATACAACCTGACACCCAATTAGGGTGGTGGTAGCAGTCCAAATGAAGTAGTTCAGTTGAAGCAGTGATCCTGTGAAGGTCTGGTCTCCAGCTGAAGGTCAAGTGGTAGCTCTTGTCTTCTGGGAACCCAGTAGACAGGGCTAGCTCAGGCAGTTCCAAGACCAGGTTATATCCAGGTGGGAATGCTCAGCTTCTCCCTCCTGTGTGGAGCATCTCACAATAGGGTAAGTCTATGAGTCATGTGGTGGGTCCTTGATGGCCCATTGTCTGTTATTTGAGGTGGGTCATTAGCAGGTGATAACAGGTAACAGCCCACAGCTGGTGGTAATAGAATACTTAAATGCATCTATATGGTAACTTAGGACATTATCCACCACTTTTTCTATTACCATCTACATCATTGCCTAATTTTTTACACAGTTTTCACTTAAGATTAGGTCTCCTTGCGGTACACGAGTTTCCCCATCTGCCTGCATCACACACCAAGTGTACGGATGGGTTTGCTTTTGCCTGAGGTGGGACTAATCCAAACAGTTTTTCCTAAAATACCTCTCATGTGTACCACAGGGACTTTATCTCCATCCACTGTGAGCAAAGGTTCGGACTGGGCAGGACTGGCTCGATTGATGGAGCCTCTTGTGTTGACCATCCACGTGGCCTTTGCTAAGTTCAGTTCCCAATTTTTGAAGGTCTCCCCACCAAGTGCCTTCAAAGTTGTCTTAAGTAGTCCGTTCCACCATTCAATTTTCCCAGCAGCTGGTGCATGATAGGGGATGTGGTATATCCATTCAATTCCATGTTCTCTAGCCCAGGTGCTTAAGAGGCTGTTCTTGAAATGGGTTCCATTGTCAAACTCAGTTCTCTCAGGGGTACCATGTCTCCACAGGACTTGCTTTTCCAGACCCAAGATGGTGTTCCGGGCAGTAGCATGAGGCACAGGGTAGGTCTCTAAAAATGCTGTTGTTGCTTCCACCATGGTCAACACGTAGCGCTTTCTTTGGCAGGTTTGGGGAAGAGTGACGTAGTCAACTTGCCATGTTTCCCCATACCTATACTTTGACCATTGTCCACCATACTAAAAGGCTTCACTCACTTGGCCTGTTTGATTGCAGCGCAAGTCTCACAGCTGTGGATGACCTCTGAGATGTTGTCCATGGTCAAGTCTACCCTTCGGTCACAAGCCTATCTGTACGTTGCATCTCTCCTTTGATGACCAAAAGCATCATGGGCCCAACGAGCTAGAAATAATTCTCATTTGTGCTGCCAGTCTAGATCCACTTTCACCTGGGCAGCTCGGCCCACCCGCTCATTGTTACAATGCTCTTCATTAGCCTGACTCTTAGGTACATGTGCATCCACGTGTCGAACTTTCACAGTCAGCTTTTCTGCCCAGGCGGCGATGTCCTGATAAATCTCAGCAGCCCCGATGGGTTTTCCTCTGAGCTGCCAGTTGGCCTTTTTCCAGCAATCTGATCATCCCCATAGCGTGTTGGCTACCATCTAGGAGTCGGCGTAGAGATAGAGCCGTGGCCATTTCTCTCGTTCGGCAATATCCAAAGCCAGCTGGATGGCTTTAAGCTCCGCGACCTGACTCAATCCACCTTGTCCCTCGGTAGCCTGTGCAACTTGTCATGTGGGGCTCCATACTGCAGCTTTCCACTTCCAATCTGCGCCTACAATTCGGCAGGAACCACTGGTGAAGAGGGCGTAACGTCTTTCACTCTCCGGAAGCTCGTTATACGGGGGTGCTTCTTCGGCACGTGTTACTTGCTCCTCTGCTTCTGAGGATAATTCAAAATTCTCACCTTTAGGCCAGTTTGTTATAATTTCCAGAATCCCAGGGCAATTGGGGTTTCCAATACGGGCGCACTATGTGATGAGGGCAATCCATTTGCTCCACGTGGCGTCGGTGGCACGGTGGGTATAGGGAACCTTTCCCTTGAACATCCACCCCAGCACCAGTAGTCTGGGTGTCAGGAGAAGTTGTGCTTCTGTGCCAATCACCTCTGCGGCGGCTTGGACTCCTTCATAAGCTGCCAGGATTTCCTTCTCGGTGGGAGTGTAGTTGGCTTCAGACACTCTGTAACTTCGGCTCCAGAATCCCAGTGGTCGGCCTCAAGTCTTGTCAGGCACCTTCTGCCAAAGGCTCCAGGACAGAC
This sequence comes from Lichenostomus cassidix, assembly GCF_008360975.1. NCBI lineage: Eukaryota > Metazoa > Chordata > Aves > Passeriformes > Meliphagidae > Lichenostomus > Lichenostomus cassidix. Next base: position 160,377 of record NW_028147344.1, on the reverse strand, counting down.
CATGGCTCCTCGCTGCAGAGTAAAGCACATTCTTTACTTCTGGTCCTGTCCTGACTGGGCCAAGGGCTACTGCATGAGCGATCTCCTGTTTGATAAAAGGTTGTTGCTGTTTGGGGCCCCAGTGGAAATAGGTCTTCTTGCGGGTTAGGAGGTAGAGAGGACTCACGATCTGGCTGTACTCAGGGATGTGCATTCTCCAAAAGCCTGTGGTGCCTAGGAAAGCTTGCGTCTCCTTTTTGCTGGTTGGTGGAGACATCGCGGTGGGTCTTATTGATGACCTCAGAAGGAATCTGACGCCGTCCGTCTTGCCACTTCACTCTTAGGAACTGGATCTCTTGGGCAGGTCCCTTGACTTTGCTCTTCTTCATGGCAAAGCCAGCTTCTAGGAGAATCCAGATGATTTTCTCTCCTTTCCCAAATACTTCGGTTGCTGTGTCCCCCCACACAATGATGTCATCAATATACTGCAGATGTTCTGGAGCCTCACCCTTTTCCAGTACAGGCTGGATCAGTCCATAGCAGATAGTGGGACTGTGCTTCCGCCCCTAGGGCAGTCGGTTCCATGTGCACTGCACACCTCTCCAGGTGAAAGCAAACTGAGGCCTGCACTCTGCTGCCAGAGGAATGGAGAAAAAGGCATTGGCAATAGCGATGGTTGCATATCACTTTGCTGCCTTGGATTCCAGCTCATACTGAAGTTCCAGTATGTCCGGTACAGCAGCACTCAGTGGTGGTGTGACTTCATTCAGGCCATGGTAATCCATCGTCAGTCTCCATTCTTCACTGGACTTACGCACCGGCCATATAGGGCTGCTAGAGGGTGAGTGAGCCTTGCTGACCACCCCTTGGCTCTCCAGTTCTCAAATCATCTTATGGATGGGGGCCACAGAGTCTCTGTCAGTGCGGTATTGCCGGCCGTGCACTGTTGCTGTAGCGATTGGTACCCGCTGTTCTTCAATTCTTAGTAGTCCTACAGCAGATGGGTTGTCTGAGAGACCAGGCAGGGTATTCAGTTGTCTTACGTCTTCTGTCTCTACAGCTGCTATCCCAAAAGCCCAGCAATGTCCCTTTGGGTCTTTGAAATATCCACTCCTGAGATAGTCTTGGCCGAGGATGCATGGGGCGTCTGGACCAGTCACAATGGGGTGTTTCTGCCACTTGTTCCCAGTTAAACTCACTTCAGCTTCTAGTACAGTCAGCTGCTGGGATCCTCCTGTCACCCCAGAAATAGAAATGGATTCAGTCCCCGCATACCTGGATGGCATCAGGGTGCACTGAGCGCCGGTATCAACCAAAGCCGTGTATCTTTGTGGGTCAGACGTGCCAGGCCATCGGATCCCTACAGTCCAATAGATCCCTTTCCTCTACCTGGCTAGAGGCAGGGCTCCTTTAATCCTGGTTTTGGTACACAATGCTCTCTTCCTGTAAATGTGTTCCTGAGGCCTCTTCAAGAGGATCCGTCATATTATCATTTTTATACCATCTGGGGGTTTTGTCTACAAGAGACTGGAGCAGTGTTGAACCTAGACAAGCCTCCTGAAGTGGATGTTTCTCTTTTCAATTTGCGTACTTGGGCTGCTAAGGAGGAGGTGAGTTTCCTATCCCACTTTCTCATGTCTTCCCCATGATCCTGTAGGAAAAACCAGAGGTTACGTGGCAGAGTTTGTCTTCTTTCCCTGGCTTGGGGATTTCTGCTCCTGATGGCAGAGACTCTTGATGGTTTTGGTGAGGCATGGTAAATTCCTTCTTTGAGCCCTTTCCTTAGTTTCTGGTGGCCCTCTTCAATCAAGCTCTGGACTTGCTCGGCCAGGTTTGTTTCCACTGATGAGACATGGGTGCATAGTGGGGCAGTGACGGTGTCTTCATAAATTCTCAGTTTGTTGGCTAACACGCTCACCTTGTCTTCGCCTTCCCTCTACTGCAGTGTTGCCAGATAACGAGAGTATATCTCTGGTCCGAGCCGTGCGAATCTTAGCCACATTTGTGAAGTGCACTGGACATTATCTGGGCTCTTAGGGAACCTCTCGTTTTCTGAGAAAATTATCTCTAGCATGGCCAATTCCCTCAAGTATCGGATACCTTGTTCTATCGTGCTCCATTTTCTTTGGTGCATCTGGAGGTCTTCTTTACAGATGTATCTGTCCCTTAAACTTGTCAGCAATCGCCACCAGAGGCTGAGAGTTTCTTGGGTTCTCCCAATCCCCTGATCAATGACCACATCCTGGGACAGGGATCCCAGTTGCCTGGCCTCACTTCCGTCCAGAATGGTGTCATTAGCTGCGGCATCACAGATGCGGAGCAGCCAGGTCAGGATGGACTCGTTCACCTGCCGGGTGAATTCCCTCCATAGGTCTCACAGCTCCCCCAGGGATAGAGAATGAGTGATGATCACCGGCTCCGTCTCTTCTGCTGGGTGCGATGGTCCTGCCACATCCTCATCTGTCACTATGTGGACTGATTTGTTCTTTGATTTCTTTTTCTGGACGGGGCAACTGCTAGCGACTCCGGCTGTTCGGGTTCGGCGATAGTCTGTGTTGAGATGTCAACTGCTCTTTTGGTTCCTTTCCTCTTGGTGGCAGTTTGTGTGGACGTGGTGCTTGCTGACTTGCTTCATTTTTCCTTTTCAAGAAGACACTGTACCACATTACAGTGAGAACAATTTCTGTTCCTCGGCATTATGTACACAGTGCTGGTCATAGAGAAAAAAGAAAACAGAACTGACAAGAAGATTAAGCCATCCTTAACATCCAGTGAGAACTCAATATTGTCAAAAACGGCTGTACCCAACCTGAAAGGCTGGAAGGAACTGCTCTCTCCTCCTACCCCCAGGGGCTGGGTGCGATTGCTGAGGAGGTCCCAGACATAGCAGCTCAGATTAGGCCAGGCAGACACAGTTGAGTATATATTCCGAATGGCATTCATCGCCTCACAAGTTATCATGCAATAGGCATAGTAAAGCAATAAAGAAATTTTCGTGCCGTTCCCTGGTCGCAACAGGAGCAATACAGTGGGCAGAAAGTTTCCATTTTGCGGAAAAATATAGAGAGCAAAATACAGTACCTACATAGCCAAGCTGAGCATCATGGTGAATAGATTCATAGAATTATATTTCAGATTTTCCCTCAGGACGGGCACCACATTGGGAGTCAAAATATGTATTGGTTTGAAAACAAACCAGAGGGAGATCACAAGTCAAGATTAAAATTAATAGGAAAAATTAAAAATAGGTGAAGTAATACAAGGAAAAACACTGACAAAGTCAGATACAACCTGACACCCAGTTAGGGTGGTGGTAGCAGTCCAACTGAAGTAGTTCAGTTGAAGCAGTGATCCTGTGAAGGTCTGGTCTCCAGCTGAAGGTCAAGTGGTAGCTCTTGTCTTCTGGGAACCCAGTAGACAGGGCTAGCTCAGGCAGTTCCAAGGCCAGGTTATATCCAGGTGGGAATGCTTGGCTCCTCCCTCCTCGGTGGAGCATCTCACAATAGCATGAGATAAGTCCATGAGTCATGTGGTGGGTCCTTGATGGCCCATTGTCTGTTATCTGGGGTGGGTCATTAGCAGGTGATAACAGGTAACGGCCCACAGCTGGTAGTAATAGAATACTTAAATGCATCTATATGGTAACCTAGGACAGGTACACACCCAGGAGTGTCCCACATGGCACAGAAGCTGCTCCAGGAGAAGAATCTGGAGCCGCCTGTACAACGCCAAGTATCTGCAGGCTTGTGTGTGCTTGGGCTGGCAGTGACTGATGGGTTTTGTCTTTTCTTTTTATACATTTTTATACCCTTTCCCTTTCCTTGTACCCTTCACAAACACTCCTTGTACCTTAGCCCCACAGGTTTGTAACTCTTGTAGTCTGATATTTAGCTTAGTTTGGGAGTTCTCCAAGGATTATCATAACATGGAAAGATTTAGAAGAAGTTTGGAAGGAGATTCAAATTCTGTATGAAGTGAGTTTCAAAAATTACACCTTGAAATTTGACCATATCTTCCACCCCCTCACTTCATGGTTACCAGACTGGGCCTGGGAAAAAGAAACATTTATAATAGTTGTAATTGTAGTTATTTTTGCTATAGCTAAATGCGTTAACTGGTGCTGTAAGTAGTGTAGTGTAGTCTAGAGACTAGACAAGATAAAGTCTGGTTACTCTCTAAAAAGGGGAGAAATGATGCCTGATGGTTTTTGTCCTCTTTATACTCTTTTTATACCCTTTTTTATAAAATTTATACCCTTTCCCATTCCCTGTACCTTTCACTCCCTGTCCCTTAGCCCTACATGTCTATAACCCTTGTACTCTGGTATTTAGCCTAGTTCGAAATTCTTTGGGGAAAACTAAACACCCCTACTATTTCAGAACTAGAGGCTCCAACCTTGAATAAAACATGGTTTTGTAGACTAGACTGTAGCCTCATTTAAAGAAAGATAATTGGAATAAGGGGACAATTCATTTGTTAAATTTCTTATTAAAAGATTTTAGGTAAATATACTAATTTCTAAGGTCCATAAAATTGTATACGCGTTTTACATGGGTGTGCTCCTCAGCGTGATTCCACCTTTGATGAAGAGGCACCTGAGATCCTATTAAAACCAAAATAATGCCCTTTTCCCCCTATACTGCTGTGTCTACATCTTATTTTAACCAGCTTTTAAGGCATCATTCCAAACCCCATGCCACTCTGCAAATGCCCATCCAACCCCTCCTGGGGATTTTGAGGGGGCTGTGGGGTCAAGTAATTTTGCAATGTGAGCCATTTTGAGGTGGTACTGAACATTTTTCAGTGGGATTCAGTGGTTTTGAGGTGACAGATTGAGGCCTCTCCTCTGGAGTGCAAGGCACTGGAGAAAACTCTATAGCCACTCAGAACCTCCAAATCTACAAAAACATCACCCTCCCTAGTGCTTGTGGGGATCCAGGAGAATGTGGACACCACCAGCCAGGTGTTTGCCCAACATGAATCATGGGGAATGTGGGTCACCAGGGCTCGTCCCAATGAGGGTCCTCCTATGGGGGATGAAGTTGGAGCAGCACAGGAAGCTTTTCCCAGAGTCTGGGCACTCGCAGGGCTTCCCTTACCGGTGCCTCCGTTGGTGTTTGGTCAAGTTAGAGCTCTGGGTGAAGCTCTTCCCACACTCAGGACACTTGTAGGGTCTCTCCCCTGTGTGGATGCGCCGGTGCCTGATGAGGTTGGAGTTTTCCTTGAAGCCTTTCCCACAGTCAGTGCAGCAGAAGGGCCTCTCCCCTGTGTGCATCCGCTGATGTACGCGGAGATTGAACCTGCGCTGAAACCTCTTCCCACACTCAGGACACTTGTAGGGCCTCTCCCCGGTGTGAATGCGCTGGTGGGTGATGAGGTCAGAGTTGCGTTTGAAGCCCTTCCCACAATCGGGGCACAGGAAGGGCCTCTCCTCCGTGTGAATCTGCTGATGCTTGCGGAGACCCCATCTGGTCCTAAATCTCTTCATACACTCAGGACACTCGTAGGGTGTCCCGGGTTAATGATAAGACTCTCTCCTCCGAGAGCGAAGGGCCCCGACACCCCCTCCCCCACCCACAACAGAACCTCTCAGATGAAAGTGAAGAAAAACTATTTATTTAACAAAACCACGCAGAGTGCCCTACAAGGCACAGGGGAAGGGGAAAAACAAGGTGAAAGGCAGTTATTCAACCTGAATAAAAAGTCCTTTTCTCAGACGCAGTCCCTCTCCTCCTCGCCCCCACCCGGGGCCGGGTGGAGCTCCCTGGAGAGCTCTGCTGTCCTCTGGCCCTCCTGGGTCTCCGGGTGGCAAAGCAGATCGAAGAGAAGGGGTCCAAACGAGGAAAAAAAAAAAAAGAAGAATGGAAAAAACGGGAACAGAGCTCACTCCGACCCCCGTCCAGCACGCAGTCTCTGCCGAGCGACGAATCCTCCCCCGGAGCGAGGCTTGGGGAAAATGTTTTCAAAAAAACCCGCGTTTCTCTCTGCGGCTGGGTGCAGTTAAAGAGACAGGACCACACATTTTTTTTTTCTTTCTTGGGCATATAAGCCAACGATAGGGGATAAAGGATTATCATATCATCAATCCAAGACATAGGGCCTCTCCCCTGTGTGGATCTTCTGGTGCTGGACTAGGATTGAGCTCGTGCTGAAGCTCTTCCCACATTCCCCACACTCATGGGGCCTCTCCCCAGTGTGCACGTGCTGGTGCCTGATGAGATTGGAGCTCCGACTGAAGCTCTTCCCGCATTCCACGCACGTGTATGGCCTCTCCTCCGTGTGCACACGGTGGTGGATGAAGAGGTTGGAAGTGTGGCTGAAGCTCTTCCCACATTCCAAGCACTTGTAGGGTCTCTCCCTGGTGTGAAGTTGCTGCTGGACCAGCAGGTCAGAGCTCCAGCTAAAGCACTGGCCTCCTTCTTGGCACAGAGTGTGTCTTTCCTCGTTGGAGCACCCTGGGCTGGCTTTGCAGCCCCTCCTCATGGGGGATCTCTGTGGTTTTACCTCACCGTTGAATTCCTGCACTGTGGAGCTGCTCAAAACAATCTCTTCCAAGAGGCTCAGCTGGGGGAATTTGTCCTCCGTGGTCTCTGTCTTCAGCTCATTGTCTGGGGCAGGAAGGACAAGGAGAGGGTGGAACAACGAAAAGGAATAAGCAGTGGAAGTACAGGAGGAAGGAGGAAGAGGAGGGGAAAAGGAGATGGAAAGACAAGAAGGAACAAAAAGAAAAATGGCAAGAAGGAACAGAAAGAAAAGGGAGGATGGGAAGAAGGAACAAGGAGAGAGGAAGAGAAGGAAGGAAAGAAGAAGAGAGGGAAGGAAGAAGGGAAGGACAAGGAGAGGATGGGATTTGCTTCCGTGCCAGGAGGAAGGGGAAGGACATCCCCCCAGTCCATCCCCAGCAGGACAGCATCACTAGCTGGATTGTCCTGCAGCAGGGGTGATGCTGGGCTGGGAGGAGAAGACAGGGGAAAAGGGGCAGTGACTTCCTCCTCACCTGCCTGGCTGTCCTGGGGCATCTTCCTGCTCCTCACAGCCTCATTCTCCATCTGGCCAAGGTTTGAGAATGACAAATCCTGGTTTGGGGGAAAAACAAAGTGTAAGGGGGTCCAGGGTTCCTCATGCCCAAGTCTATCTCTAGGTGTCATCAGGTGTCTGGGGTGCATAAAAACCTCCAAGAATCAGGAGTAAGTAAAAAAAAAAAGCCTCCAGGAGTTGCCCGTTTTCAATCTCCCCACTTTGGAGTTCAGGGAGTCCCTGTTCTCAAAGCTGCTCAGGGACCCATGGGTCCTGGGATTCCACTTCTGGCATTCCATGCCAAGGGATGCCAGGTGATTTTGGGTGTCCCACAGGTCCCTTCCCTGATTGCGCTTTGGCTCCCAGGGTCCCCCTCTTCAGGCTCCCCCCACTCCAGCCACTCAGGGCTTCCCCCTCTCCCCATCACCCCTTTCAGTGTCACAGTGTCCCAGCCCTGCCTCATCTCCAGCCTCCCCCACCCCTCCAGGCTGCCAGGGGTCCCACAGCTCCGGTATTGCCTCTCTCTGCTCTCCCACTCTGGGGGTCCCATGTTCCATCCCCTGGCTCTCCTGGAGATTCCCAGAACCAATGTCTCACCCAGGTGCCAGGCGATCGCCAGGTGGATTGCCCAAGGGGCAATTATGGCTCAGCTTTGGAGTCCTGCAAGACCCAAACATCCCCTCCCCCTCAAAAAAATCCCTCCCAGGCACATGCAAAGATATTTGGAGCTCGATTCCAGAAAAATCCAGCTCCACAAAAAACCACCTCTCAGGGATCCCTGGATAGATTTGGGGTGAACTCCCCCTCCCTGGACACCTGTAGAATGTTGTCAGGGCAAAGGAAGCTGCAGACTCAGCAGGTGGGTGTTGGCTTCTCCTGCTCCTTCTGTTCCTTCACCTCCTCTTCCTGCTCTTCCTCCTCCTCTCTCCCTCCTATGCCTCTCGCTCCTCCTCCATACCCACCCTGGACCCCCATTTCCCACCCTCCTCTGCCCCACAGCTGCCACATCAATGGCTGTTGGGGGAGGAGAACCCCCTGATTAGCCCCGAGGGACAGGCAGGGGGCTCTGGGACCCCCCTAGTGCGAGTCCACCTCCCCCAGAGCCCCAGGGAATTGCTCTGGGGATCGAGTGCTGAGGGACAGGGCTGGACCCCCATGGAACTGCCCTGCTTCCATCCCAACTCCCATCCCTGCCCTTTCCCTCCCCTCTCCTCCCCTTTCCCATCCTTCTCCCAATCCACAGACCCCTCCCACCTCCATTTGGGTGTCCCATCCCCCTCCCGCTCTCTTTGGGGGTCCCATCCCCCTCTTTTCCCCTGCTCTTCTGCCCTTTCACCTTCGTCCCCTCAATCCCCAACCCCTCCTCACCTATGATTGGTTTTGGGGGTTCCAGGCCCCTCCTGCCCACTCTGGGGGTCCCAATGCCCATTTCGCTCCATTTGGGCTACCAGCCCCCTCCCCCTCCACCGCGCCCCCCGCTCACCACGCAGCCGGGGGCACTCCCAGCGCCACCAGTGCCACCAGTAGGGCCCCAGCTGCCCCCACACGCTCTTCCCGTGCCCAGCGCCGGTTTTGCAGGTGCCCAGAGCCCCAAAACAGCCCAAAGCGCTCTGCCCTGGGGGGTCCCCGAAGCGGCCCCGCCCCGCGCGGCACTGGCAGCACCAGTCCGGAGCAGTGCGCAGCGCGGGCGGGCGGCATCAGCCGTGCCGGGCAGGGCCGGGCAATGCCCGCGGGGCTCCCCCCGCACTCGGCCCCCGGTTGCCGGGACAGCAAGGGGGGCCCGGCCTGGGCGGCCCCCACCTCTCCCCTCCCCAAATTCCACTCCCGGGGGCGCTGGGGGCGAGCAGGTGGGGTCCAGAGGTGCCGGAGCCACGTGTCCCCCCGCTGCCAGCGCCACCCCCGAAGGATCAGGGGTACCCCAAATCTCCCGCACAGCTGTCGGATACTCCGCAAGCCCCTAAGGAGTGGGTCGCCCGGCTTCATCACCCTGAACCTTCAGCTGCCTCATCCCAGGCCCCATCCCACCCATCCCCCTACCTCAGACCTCATCCCACACCCCAATCCACATCCATCCCATCCCATCCCATCCCATCCCATCCCATCCCATTCTTCCCGGCACACACCACCGGGACCCCACAAAAAGCTCGCGTCAGGGTGACACCCTAATATCCCCACCAAAGGGCTTTTGCGACTCACATTTGGAGTCCTGCAAGGTCCAAAAATTCCCCCCTCCCAAAAAGAACCCCAGGCACCACCCAAGATATTTGGGCCGAGCTCCCCCTGCCCGCTCACCTGCGGGATGCCCCGGGGAGGGGGGCGATGCTCCCGGGGCCGAGGGTTGCGGACACAAAGAACAATAGACGCACGTGGCAGCTTCTCCTGCTTCACTTTTCGTTCCTCTAGCCCTCCTCTTCCTCCTGCTCCTCCGCCTTTATCTCTCCTCCTCCCCCTGCTCTTCCTCCTCCTCTGTCCCTCCTCCTCTCCTGCCGGCTCCTCCTCCTGCTCCTCCTCCTGTTATTTCTGACTCCTGTTACTTCTGACTTCTTATCCCGGCTTTGTCTCACATCACCCTTGGCTCCATCCCGTGCCCAGCAGCAGCAGCAGTATGCTGTGCTCTGTCAGCACTCTCTGCTCCTTCGGGAAGGATTTGGGATTTCTGCCAGGCACAGACACTGAACCTCACCCCAAACTGCCCGGTGCCATTGCTGTCCCCGGTGCCATGGCTGATCCAGACGAGCCCCAGGGACAAGGTCCTGCAGAGCCACACGGAGCCCTCGGCTCCTGGCTGGCAACAGCTTGTGTGGTGGCTTCGCCAGCAGCCAGAGCGAGTCCTGGAGCTCCCCGAGCTCCTGCAGCAGGACCCAGGTTCCACCTGCTCTGCCAGGCCCTGGCCAGGGGCCAGCAGATCCACTGGCTCCATGCAAAGGGAGATCACAAGAAGAACAGATTGGATGCAGCCACCAAGGACCTCGAGCACATTGTTCAGGAGCATCCAGACCTTGAGCTGATGTTTGTAAAGCTGCAGCTGGCAGAGTTCTGTGGTGCAGGAGACCCAGCATGGGAAGAGGAGAACTACAAGGAGCTGCAGAAGAAACCCCCTGAGCCTCAAAGGCTGCTGCACTCTAAATCTCTGCTGGAGAAAGTTCTTCCTCTCCAGAAAGAGATCCCGGGATGAGGCAAAAGCAGAGTTTGTGGCTGGTGACAAATTTCCCATTGCAGAGAGAGCAGAGGAGGAACTGCAGGTGGAGGCTGGGAGCCTGGGAAGGAGGGAGGGGTGAGCAAGGTGGTTTTTTAGGGTTTGTTTTAGTTCTCCTCCTCATACTGCGATTTGCTTGGGTTTGGGGGGTATTTGGTCACTGCCCCACCCTCAGCCACTGCAGCCTCTAGTCCAGCCCCAAAGTGGCTGCCAAGCCCCTGGCACCCCGAAAACCCCACCAGTGAGAGGGAGCAGAGCAGGTAAAGGCTGTGACACAGCTGTGACACTGACACGTCCCATGGCCCCAGAGATCACAGCAGCTGAGATGGAGCTGGATCCAAGGCCATGACTGTGGATCTCCCTCTGTCTCACTCTCTTCTCCTGACTTCCTCTTCTCAAAATCTGGGTAACTTGAAGTTGAATGTGTTAGAGTTTCCTGTGACAGTGCTTTCTGAAATGCATTACTGTAATTCCAAGTTTAATATAAGCTACAAGCTAAGTGAAATAGTATTCGTCTGTTAAATTGTTAGGTCATCAGTTATAAGTTAGGTTAAATACTGTTAAGTGTTGTTCTTTTGCTAAGTTATTATTTTTAAGATATAAGTTAAGGTTAAGGTGTAAGTTAAGTTCTGTCAAGTTTGAGGGCTCTCGAGCTTTTAGGCCATATTCCTTTTATCTTTTCCCTCACTGTCTTTTTGTCAGATGCACCTAAACACACACACACACACCCACACCCACACACACCCACCCCACACACACATACAAACAGTTCCCAGTCAATTTCTCATTTGATTGCCTGGATTTTTTTTTATTTTGTTGTTGCTCTGTTTCCTTGGTGTGCCTGAACTGTCCAGTCAGGAGTAGAGTGACTCTTGCCAAGGAACTTTGTTGTGCTGTCGCTCAAAATTAAATCTGGTTTTTGCTGATCCCTTGCTGGGGATTTTTCAAGTGCTCTCAAGCCCTCATTTGAAAGAGGGTGAAGGAGCCCTGGGCCAGGCTCTTGCCCTGGAGAACACAGTTACACTGCTGGAGGTCTCTGTCCCCCTGTCCCTACCCCCAGGGCCCTGTACCCCCTGTCCCCGTGTCAGGCTCTGGGGGTCAAACCATGGAACATCCTCTGGGGGAGGCTGTGGCACTGGGGGACAGGGGGGACCTGGGGGGACAGGGGACCCTGCTGTGCACGAGCAGCATTGGACTTGTCTGGGGGAACTGTGAGGGGAGACTTGGGCCGAGTGACCTCCCCAGTGACCTCACACAGCCCCCTGTGATGTCACACAGCCACTCTGGGAGGTCACACTGTCACTTTGTGCTGTCACAGCCCCCTCCGTGTTGTCACAAAACAACACTATGATGTCACAACCTGCTCTATGATGTCACATTGCTACACTGTGATGTCACAGCCTTCTCTGTGAGGTCACACAGTCAGCTCTGATCTCACACAGCCACCCTCTAATGTTGCAACTGACTCCGTGATGTCACAGCTTTCTCTGTGACTTCAAAAAGCTGCTCTCAGATGTCACAGAGTCCTCTTTCATGAAGGCCAAGTCTGCTCTGTGACCTCACTGCCCACTCTGATGTCACAGTGAGCTCTGCGATGGCACCTCACCACACTGTGATGTCACAGCCTGCTCTATGTTATCACACCATCCTCTCTCTGATGCTCTAGCTGTTTGACGACCTCACACAACCCAGTCTGGGATGTCACACAGCTGCTTTCTGACATCACAGCTGCTCTGTGGCTCTCTGACACAGCCCCAGAGGTGCCCATGGCTATGGCACAGCCCCCTCTGGGCCATGGCACAGCCCCTGCCAGTGCTGAGCTCTGTGAGCTCTGGGTGTGCCCTGCTCGTGTCCCTGAGATGGCCTGGCAGTGCCCCAGCCCTGCTGGGCTGTGCACAGGAGCTGCTCCTGGGCAGAGCTGTCTCTCTGCAGCGCTGCTGCCTGCTAGGAGCTCCTCTGTGCCAGGAGCCCAGCCCAGCTCAGCAGCACAGCAACAGCACAGGGACTGGAATGACCCTTGTGGGGCTTTGGTGCTGTTTGCATCAGACTCAGTCCTTCGGGGTGTGTTCAAAAAACTTCTCAAAAACTCAAAGTGAGATTGAAACACTCAAGTTCCTTGTAGTTTCAATGGGTTCCACTAACAGACATGACTGAGAAAGGGTTTCCCTTGTTGCAGTAAGAGAAGAACATGGCAGGCAGTGATGGCAGGTGGGGACAAGCAAGGCAAAGGTGTCTCTGGTGCTGAGCCTACCTGGATGTGTTTCATGAATCCAAAGGGCCAAGCCCTGAGCCCCAGCCCCTGGCAAGGGAGATCCTGTCCCTCCCTCAGTGCTCAGGGCTCTTCCTGGGGCACTGGCATGTGGGGATGTCCAATGCCAAGGGCAGGACCATGGGGTGGCCTCTGCCAGGCTGCTTGGCAGGGACAAGGAGGCCATGAGGCCCCTGGGCTGCAAGGGTCACTTGTGTCCTGCTGGCCTCAGGGCCAGGGACAGCAGCCATGGCCAAAGTGCTGCACAAGTTGGCTCTGTCAGGGCCTTGCAGCTTCTGCACATCCCTCTGCCATCTCCAACCCAGGCTGTCCTACGCTGTCCATGCCCTGTGCCTCTGTCCCTGCAGGCTGTCATCGTCCCCCGGCTGCCCTACCTCGCTGGCCCCTTCTTTCCCTGACAGTTCTGCGTCCTGCCTGGCTCTGCCTTGGCACACAGAGCCTTGGGCTGACCCAGACTCCTTCTGGCGAAGGTGTTGCATCCCAGCACTGCCCTGGCAGAGAAATTCCTTTTGCCTTGTGTCCAGTCTGGACCTCTCTAGCTGTCCTTGGTGCCATTATTTTTTCCTCATGCTCATTTCCACTATGAAGAAAAGCTCCACCATCTGTGGAACCCTTCAAGCCCTCTCAGTGGCTTGAACCCTTCTATTCCTGTTCTGTCCTCAGTCTCCACACAACTGAGTGCAGGGCCCTCAGCCTCTACCGGCTGCTTCAAACCCGATCTTGGGAGATTTTGGGGTTCTTCTCCAAGGTTTCTGAAAAAGGGAAAATATTGGTCAAAGTGCAAGAAAAATGGAGTGTTTCTTTTTCCCAAAGCTTGCAGTGACAGAGGAAAGGTCAATATCTTTAAACAAAACAAGAGTGGATTTAGATTTGTTATAAGGAGGGAATATTTTACAAAGAGATTGGCACAAAACTGCAACTGTTTTTCCAGAGAAGTTGCTGCCCCATCCCAGGAATTGTCCAAGGACAGGAGCTTTGTGCAACCTGACATAGTGAAACCATCCCCTCCCCAAGGATGGAATTCCTGTTGTGTTGGGTGACATCACAGCACTTCTGCCCAGAATGTCAGCTGAGGGCCAAGCATGCTGCTGCAGTGGCAGTGACCTCACAGCCATCACCATTGCAGCCATGCCCCCTGGGCCTGCCTCTCCCCTTTCCTCTCTCCCTGTCTTGTCGCTGCTGGGATGAGCAGTTTTGTGATGAACATTTTGTCCCTAAGTTGCTGAGGCCAATCATTTTTCACTCAGGCTCATGTCACAGCAGTGGCCTCATCTTCAACATCACAGGCTGGCAGTGAAATGTCACAGTAAGATCTTGCCCCACTAGGCCTTCAGCCCCTCAAGGGCTTTGCCTTCAAGGGCAGAAACATCTTTTCCTTGCAAGAAACTGGAGTTCCAGACCCTCGCAATGTGTGCCGTGGATCCCAGAGGAGAATTCCTGAGGCTCCCAGGGTGCTGGCCCTGCCGTGCCTCCCAAGGGAGCTGTGCAAGGCCAGGTGACAAGGTCCAGCAGCTGTGTTGGTTCTGCAGTGTCACAATGGTCCACAGGTTCCATCAGCTCCTGTTCTGTCACCAATGGTCTCCTGAGTTCCAACATGCCCCACAGTGTCACAGTGTCCCCTTCATTCCATGAGGTTCCCCTGTGTCACAATGCACTCCTGGGTTCCATGAGGCCCCACTGTGTCACCATGACCCCTTGGTTCCATGAGGCACCACAGAGTCACAATGGTCTCCCTTAACCTATGGGGATCTGCAGTGTAACTTTGGTCTCCATGGTTCCATGTGGCCCCAAAGTGTCACAGTGATCTCTGGGATTCCATTGGGAACACAAACTCTTTGCACAAACATTGAGCAACACCTGCTTAACACACCTGGGCACATCTGCTTGTATTCAAAAGAGGGGTTAAAGGCACCAGAAACTTCTATCTGCAACAGAGATCAAGGGAAAGGACAGGGACACAGAATTCTGCTTCAAGACTCAGAGAATTCTGCTTACAGAGATCATTTCTGGTCACATTGTCCCTTGTAGATGGGTGACATCATCCGAGGCAGCCTGCACTGAGCATGTGGTTCCTGAGTGGGGTTTGTTGTGTAGGAAACCTGCTCAGGCTTTTCCATTCTTTGCTCACAAACAAGAAAACTTCTGCTGGGCCTGTGTGCAGGCAGAGCCCTGAGGAGAGCAGGTGGGACATGGAGCAATGGGCTGGGACAGCCAGCTGCAGAGCTCAAGGGACAAGTTTCTGATGCAGGGAACAGGGATGTCAGTCCCAGCTGGACAATGTCAGCCATGGTGAGGTTGGGGGTGAGGAGCAGGTGGTCCCAACAGGGTCAGCCAGCAAGGGGCTCATTCTTCTACAGGCAAAGACCTCCTAAGGAGACATTCAGCATCAAGATCACTTGCAGAATGTTTCTATCAGCTCTTCTCTGAAATGAATATTAAAAATAATTCCTTGATTAAAGAAAACTCATGGGTTGCACTTTGAAATCTTCCTCCCTAACAGAACTCCAAAGTGACTCCAATGAGCTACACAAGCCCTGAACTCTTGAAGACAATGGAAGAAAGACAAAGAGCTCCTGAGGGCTTTCTGTACTTGAATGAGCCCCACGGTGGATTTGGGGCTGAGTCTGTGACCCTCAGAGACTGAGAGAAGGTGGAAGAAGCTGCTCAAGGAGTCAGAAGCAAAACTCCAAGTCTCTTGGAGCACCAATGAGCCCCACTGAGGGCAGGGACTGCCAAAGGTTCCCCAGGGACTTGTGAGAGCAGATCCTTGGGGCCAGGATTGCAGGGAGCCAAAGGCTCTGAGCAGGGAACTGGGTTGCTGAGAGAAGCCTGAGTTGGTTGGAGGAAGCAGAAAGGCCAAGGGCTGAGCCCAGCCCTGGGACAGCAGGGCCTGTCCCTCACAGGTGGCTCAGGGCTGTCTGTGGGGCAGTGGGATGTGAGGGGGAGGAAGGACAAATGTCATAAAACTGCAACCCCTGCCAGCCTCCTCAGGGAGAGGAGAGGGAGAAGCAAAGTGCAGACCCGGAGAGGAAAGTTCCTTCAGTGGGGCCTCCAGAGGCAGTGCCAGAGCCCAGGGGACAAAGCCCTGGGTGCCTCTGGCCCTGCCAGCCCTGCCCAGCCCTTGGCCATGTCTCCTGCAGGCTGTGGCTCCCTGTCCGTGCTGCTCCTGTGCCCTGGCCGGCTGCACACGCCCATCTCGCTGTGCCCCCCAGCATTTCTCAGCCAGCATTTCTCAGCCAGCATTTCTGTGCCCTCCCTGGTGTCCCTGCACCCAGCACTGCCGGTCCCTGGCACACAGAGCCATGGCAGGAGCCTGACCCTGCCAAGGGGCTTTGGAGCAGGGTGGTCCCTGCGATTGCTTCTGACCTCAGCAGCTGCTCCTGCCATGGTTCCATGGGCAGCGAGCACAGCAAGGCTGCTGTGCATTGTCCCTGCTGAGGCTCAAACACTATCAGGGCACATTCCCTGTCTGTAGAATTCGTGCCTCACCCAAGCACTGCACTTATGTCTCCAGCATTGCTTGCCAAGGAAAACACGGCAAGGCAGGCTGTGTGTAGCAAATGGTATTTTAGAGTGTCTAAAACTTGCTAAATAATAGATTTAGAGGTGAGATCCATTTGCAAAAATGGAATGGAAAAGTAATGCAACATGGAATAGGGGAGCATAGGAAAAAGTAGAGGAAAACATCTTGGATGGTTTCTTTCCATTTTCATTTCACTTGCTGAAAGCTGTTTCAGTTTTCCAAGAATCTTGTCCACAGTCCTGTTTGCTCTTTTCTAGAACCTTTTGTGGGGAACGAGTTCAGACTTCTGTCCTATGATGTTCCACCAATTGCAGCTTCTCTTGGCTTTCCACACGGTGAGTGCTGCATGACTTATGTAGCAAAGCAGGACAAATGTTTGGAGAACTTTACAACTTGGCCTTTCTTTTCCTTGTGGACTGGGAAGTTGTGCCATTGGTAAGGTTTTCATTGTGACTGTTCTAGCCTAAGGAAACAGGAGGTAGTAGCAGGACTTGTTAGGGAATGCAACCGTGACTGAATTCAGAGAAAGAATCTGCAGGACACTCTGGGAGCTCCCTGGGCTGGGCTCAGGTTCCACTGGGACTCTGCAGCAGGCTGGGCTCCAACTGGGATCAGCAGCAGCTGCAAATCCCTCTGGGCATCTCCATTTGCTGCTGCTAGGAGGAAGCAATGAAGTGAGCCAAGAAATTCTGCATTTTTCCTTCTCTTGGTGGATTTTTTCATTTTATTTGACACTCCAGAGGCAATTTCTCTGATGGCCTCTGTAAGTTGATTCTATTTCAGTAGCACCAGCAACAGGGCAGTGTTTAAGCACTGTGAATGTGGCCCGAGTGCCTTTAATTCTCCTCAACTCAGTGCTCAGGGAATTGTGAACATTTCAATCTCTGCTAATCATGATGCCTGTGACAAAAATACTGAATTCACTGTCACAAAAGCACCAAGGGTTGCACTGATGGAAAGAGACAATTGCAGTTGTACTGATAAAATTCAGGTGGCAACACCAGCTGTGATCTGCAACTCCCAAGGAAAAGGCAACAACAGCCTCCTGCTGTCACCTCGGGGTGGGTAAAGCAGTACTGAAAACAGTGCTGGAACCTGATCGTTTCTTCCTCTGAAGGTTGGTTCAGGGACAGCACAGCCGGGCCCTGAGCAATCAGGGCTGATTGGGGATAAGCAATCAGGGCTGATTGGATAGAGAGAAGAGAACCAAATAATTGCGAAAAACCACTAAGTGTGACCGAGCATCCCGCCCTTAGACCCCAGGATCGGTACAAGTTAGTTCTCAGGCTTGGACTTGGACCAAGAACCAAGGGAGCATGTGCAAGGGAGAAGGGTGAAGAGTTCATCATGAGGAAGACTATCGATTGTACCATCATTAATTATTTGAGACCCGTGCCCACAATTAATCTGAGACACTGCGCTTGTGCGAGCATATTTAAATGAACTTAGAACTCAATATAATACGAAGCGGGGATTGGTAATGAATATGTACAGGGGCTTTGTCTAACTTTATGCATATGTAATCTGTAACCTAATGTAAACCAAGTGAAGTGCTGCTGAGGGTGTGCATGCCTTTGGAGGGGCTACCCGCCATGCACCCCAGCTGGAATAAAGACATACCTGCTTCATAACAATCTGAGTAGTGGAGTCTATTCCATGCCTCACAATCACTGTAATCTTTATCTCCACTCCTCAAATCTCTCTAATTATCTGTCCAAGTCCTGAAGACTTGACAGAGGGAATGGGAAAGTAACAACTCATTAGGCCTTTCTTTGTTTTACTGAGCCCTGTCATGTATTTGGTGTTCTGAGTCCAGGATCCTGAGATCCTGAGAGGAGATAGAAGCAATCCCTCAAGAAATCCAAGTCAAGAAACACTCAAAGTGTCTTGGAGCATGAGGAGGTCCCAGTGAAAGCTCTTTCTGATGAAGCCTCCCCAGGGCCTCGTTAGAGCCGATAATCAGAGGCTATGATTGCAGGCAGGCAGAGGCACTGGGCAGGTGGCTCTGGTGCTGAACAAACCCTTTGTTTGATGAAGCAGAAGGGGCTGTGAGCAGCTGGCTCTGCTTTAAGATGTCCCTGCCCATGGCAGCTGGCTGGACTAGATGGCCTTTAAAGGTCCTTTCCAAGCCAACGCATTGTGTGATTCCATCATTCCATGATCCCAGTGGTGACAATGAGAGTCAGCATGAGCCATGCTCAGCCATCCCTGAGCATCTGGCACAAGGGACCTTGAGTGCATAGGGACCTTGACCCCCTCAGCAGCTGGAGGAGGGGCTGCAGTAATGTCGCAATGAAACCTTGGTTCCATGAGGTTCCATAGCGTCACAACAACTCCTGGGTTCCATGAGGTTGGACAAAATCTCCTGGGTTCCACGACGTTCCACAGTGTCACAACATCTCCAGGGTTCCACGAAGTTCCAAAGTGTCACAACATCTCCTGGGTTCCATGAAAGCCTACTGTGTCACACTCACTGTGTCACACTCACTGTGAGAAAGAAGTGGTCAATAGGTAACTCGAGTTAACTATTGAGAGACAGAATATGTGAATTCTAAAACCTAGAGAAACAGGATTCCCTTAATCTTATCAAGATAAGATGGACAAAAGAATCCTTTTGAAGCCAGCACAGACACTGCTGAATCATCTCAGGAAGAACTGCGCATGCTCCAGAGAGAAAGGTGAAAAGTGCATTGTGATGAAGACTACTGAGACCTTCATCCTGGAGGGGTCTTTGGGATCTCCAAAGACCACTGGGACATACGGAGCATGTGTTGTGCACATGCTAATGATATTAATGATTTCCGAGAAATGATTTGTATAACCATTCCTGTTCTGAGGAATGTGATCAATATTCATGAATTCTACCTACAACACTGTGTCTTTGGAGGTACCGAGATGTGTGTGAGGAGTGAACTCCCCACACATGGTGCACCGAATTAAAGCAAATACCCACTGCTCTGATTTGTCTCTGAAGTGTCTCCGGGCTCGCTAGGGGTGAATCAGACCATAGGATGAGAACCTAAGGATTTTATTGAACAAAAGAGATTTTATTGAACAAGAAACTTGAGCTAAGGATATAGAAAGAAATACAAAGACCTGTTAGAGAGATGGAGAGAAGACAATCGGTTGGAACTAGATGAGCTTTTAGGTCTCTCCCAACCCAAGCCATTCTGTGACTCTAGAAGTTGTATGGACTCGGAGAGTGATGCCCACAGCTGCTTCCTGTTGAACATGCCCAAGGCAAGGACAGAGGAGTAGAGGATGCATTGCTTTAGTGGGGTCCAGGTGTGGAGCGCTGGGCAGTGCAGGTCTGCCTGGCACCTGGGGAGTCATCAGGGAGAAAAGCTCTGAGTGTCTGAGTGCTGCTTTAAGGATGGGGGCTGAAGGAATAGGGGACACCCTGTCCATCAAATGTGGAACTGTGCTGGTGGAAATGTGCTGGTGCTTCCCCAGAGAGAGTTATCTCAGCTGAGTCATTGCCAGGATAGGCTGGCAGTGAAGTGTCATTGCACCATCTCCACTTGGCTTTTAGCTCCACAAGGGCAGGAACATCTTTGCCTTCAAGGGCAGGAACATCTTTTTCTTGCAGGAAACTGGAATCCCAGCGCATTGCAGTGTGTGCCATGGATCCCAGGGGAGAATTCCCGAGGCTCCCAGGGTGCTGGCTCTGCCATGTCTCCCAAGGGAGCTGTGCAGGGCCAGGTGACGAGGTCCAGCAGCGCTTTGGGCTCCCAGAGCAGACAGCACAGCTTGCTTTGCTGAACATTTTCCAGCACATTCCCAGCTTGAAGCAGAGGGAAGAAGGAAGGGAGGGACTCAAGGAATTATTGCGTTTGTGAGGGACTCTGCCCATGGGTTATTTGGCTGAAAGCCAAGTGGAACAAGATCTTGCAATTACATTTCACTACCAGCCTGTCCTGGTTATAGGAGCAGGGTGACAGTTTAGCACTCTGTGGGTGTAACCAAATTGGGCATTCTACTCCCCTTAGGTAATTTCTGATGAGCTGTTGATGATGCGTCCTTTGCAGTAGCTGCCAGTGCACCCCCGATGCCTCAAGCTATGAGCTGGGTGTTAAATGAGAAAAGGAAGGAGAGGCAAAGCCTGCGAGACAGGGCAGTGTTTCATTTTCTTCACTTCAATGACTCAGCTGAGATAACTCCCTCCAGGGAAGCAGCAGCACAGTCCCACCCAGCCTGAGGGGTCATCTCTGCTAATGGGCCATCGTGGACTCAATGGCACCAGCACAATGGGCAGCTGCCACGACTGAGACCATCAAAGGCTTGCCAAATATCCCATGACTCACAGGATGACATCATTGCACTGTGAAACTCCCTGCCCAGGGGGAGGTACTGAGCATTCCCACCTGAACCTGAGCATATATAACCTCGCTTTGGGGTCCTGGGACACCACTTCCACTGAACAGATCCAGAGGAGGACTAGAACTTCTATGGGACTACAACTTCAACAGGACTGAGCCAACCACTTGGTAGGATCTCGACCATCGCTCTGACAAACAGGGAGTCAGGTTGTACTCAATCTTTGAGGGTTAAAAGCAGTTTTCTCTGTATTGTTGCATTTATTGTAATCTCTTCAGTGAACTGTAATGTCTGTGTGGCAGTTGAATGGGGTTCATTTCTCCTGCCAGTTTACTTTTAAATGAGCACAGTGGTTTTGGGTGGGCTGTTTGCAGTATGAAGGACTTCCAAGCTGTGCCACAAACATCCCTTGGGCAATGTTGAGGTTATCTGGGAGGTATTTCTTGGTGTCCGGGTGGTGGTTGCAGGCAGAGCCCAAGTGGTGGGCAGGGGGATGCAGGGACCCCCCCTGAAGTGAGGGCTGGGTTTCCCAAAGCAGGCACCACCACCTCCAGCTCAGAGCCAGGGGGCTTTGGGATCCCTGGGGAGAACCAGAGGGGAGGAATCTCGAGGTCCCCAGAGTGGGGAGGGTGGAGAGGGTAATACCAGGACCAGGGGACTGCTGGCAGTGTGTAGGAGAGGGAGTCTGCAGGGAGGGAACCCTGTGACCTTTAGAACCCTGAAGTGGGGAACCCAGAGAGGGGGGAATGCCAGGACTCCTGAAAAATTGAAAAGCCTGGAGAGGGGACTCCTTGGACACCCACACCCTGAAGCACTGAGGTGAGTAGCCACCCATGGAAAGCCCAAAACCCCTGGCAGGCCTAAGTGAGGGGACCCTGGAGGAGAGGGATCAGCATGGCCCCAAAGTGGATAAACCACAGAGGTGGAGCTCCTGGGATTCCCAGGACCCCCAAGAGCCCAGGGAGGGTGAGGACCAAGCAGATGTGTGAAACCCAGTACATGCAGGCCCCCCAGCAGCAAGCACAGGAGGGACTGCCACAACCCCAAAGTGGACAGACTACAGAAGGGGACTCCTGGGATAGTTTTTGTTGCAAAATCTTGGTGGTTTGGTGGTTTTTAGGGATACCTGATCCCTCTTGACTTCTAGAGATGGACTTGAGTAGGGGTACCTTCAAACTCACCATGCTCACACCTTGTTTTTCCCTCCAAACCAGAATTTCCCATTCCCAAACCTCGTCCGGATGGAGGAGAAGGCTGTGAGGAAGATTCCCCAGGACAGCCAGGCAGGTGAGGAGGAAGTCACTGCCCCTTTCCCCTTTTCCTCCCCTCCATCTCCCAGCCCAGCATTGCCCCTAGCTGCAGGACAACCCTGCTGCTGATGCCATCCTACTGGGGATGGATTGAGGGGGATCTCCTTCTCCTTTCCCTCTGGCATAGAGGAAAATCCCACCCTTTCCTTGTCCTTCCTCCCCTAGGCCATGAGCTGAGGATCGAGACCAGGGAGGACAAATCTCCGCAGCAGAACTTCCTGGAAGAGGTTGTCTTGAGCGACTCCATGGAGCAGAAATCCAATGGTGACGAAATGCTCTGGATATCCTGTACAAAGAGGGGCTGCAAACCCAGCCCAAGGTGCTCTGAGAAGGAAAGACCCACCCTGTCGGTGGAAGCTTCAGCCAGAGCTCAGAGCTGGAGGTCCATGAGCAGCTTCAAGGTGGAGAGAAGTCGTACAGGTGTGGGGAATGTGGGAAGAGCTTCAGGTGGAGGTCCTGCCTGATCTGCCACGAGATGATGCACACTGGGGAGAGGCCCTTTGAGTGTGGGGAATGTGGGAAGAGCTTCAGCCAGAGCTCCCATCTGATCCGCCACAAGATGATGCACACTGGCGAGAAGCCCTACAAGTGTGGGAAATGTGGGAAGGGCTTCTGCCAGACCTCTGACCTGCTCCACCACAAGTTTATCCACACTGGGGAACGGCCCTATGAGTGTCTGCAGTGTGGGAAGAGTTTTCAGACCAGCTCGATTCTCCTCAGGCATCAGCGCATTCACAGGGAGGAGAGGCCATTCCGCTGCCCCGACTGCAGGAAAGGCTTCAAGCACAACTCTACTCTTATCAGGCACCGGCGCATCCACACTAGGGAGAGGCCCTATGAGTGTCCCAAGTGTGGGAAGAGCTTCACTCAGAGCTTTCACTTGACAATTCACCAACGGAGCCACCAGAAAGCAAGTGCCCTGACTGCAGGAAGAGGTTTGTCTGCTGCTTTACCTTCATCACCTAAAGCCCGATAATTTTACTGCCCTTTGGGAGGGCTGTTTGGTGTTTGGGGAGATATCCTGGATGATTTGGTTTTTTGCTGTATTTGATACAGTTTCCTCCATCATTTTGTTTTCGAACAGCCAACAGAGTAATCCATTACCTCAAAACCCCTCAATTCCACAGAAAAGTACTCAATCTTATCCTGAAATGGCTCAATTGCTACCCAAAATTACTCAATTCCACCACTCCTCAGGGTGGAATGTGTTTGGAATTGGATTGGGCATAGTGGGATGCAATTCAGGAGGGGTGAGATGGGCATTGGATGAAGCAGGATGGGTGGGATTGGGATCGGAAAGGGGTGGAATGGGGAAAATAGGGCTTGGGAAGAGGGTCTTGAAATCCAGGAGGGATGGGATGGGTTGGGGCGGGGATTGGGAGGGTGGGGTGGGGTATGGAATGAGACAGCCAAAGGTTGGGGATGATGAAGGGTTGGGAAATTTGTTCCTGAGTGGGTTTTGAATGTATTATATAATGGGACTATTTCTCATGAGCCTTGAGACAATAAAGATAAAGGAGGTTTATCCTTTTGGTGTGGTATTGTGTGTTGGGGGTTCATTTCTTGGTACTGTTTTTACAATTATTTGTTTGAATTACTTATTAGAATTAAATCCCACCCATTGTAATAATGGCTGAATGGCAGCTCACAGGGAAGATTCCCTTCCTTCTTGCAGTGGGATTGAGCTGTGTGGTCACTTCCAAGTTGCCAGTGGCTTCTAAAAATGCAAAGTCCTATTTATGGTGATTTTGGTGTAGTTTGGAGCTGAGGAAGAGTCTCATCCCTTCCCAGAGGTGCTCTGAGCCCACTCTGCACCACATCTATGCTCACGGAGCCTCACAGCTGCCCTGCCTGGGGACATGGCAGGATCCCCTCCTTCCAGGGCTGAGGTCCCTCATGGCCCTTCACAGCTACTCATAGTCCCTCATGGCCCTTCATGGCTCTTCATTTCCAGTCACAGCTTCTCATGATCTCTCACAGTGCCTAACAATTCTTCAAGGTCCCTCATGGCCATCACAGCACCTCACAGCCCTCATGGCTCCTCACAGCCCCTCATGGCTCCTTTTAAAGGGGAATGGATCAGGCCCTGCTTGTTCTCCATTTCATTCAGTCCCTTCACAGTGCCGAGTAAAGAAAGGCTGAAATGGAGCCTTTCCCCAGCGTTCCCCTCTGGGTTAATTTCGTGCTGAAGTTCTGTGCTGGCTCTGGCCTGAGCGCCAACATCACTGCAGCCCCAGGGCCTTTGCTGTCCCCCCGTGTCCATTCCCTGTCCCCAAGTCCCGCCTGGCTCTGGCAGCAGCAGGAGCACAGCGCAGTGGGCGCCAGCCTGGCCCAGCCGGGGCTCCCAGCAGGAGCAGCAGCAGCACCAGCCCTTCCCAGCTGCTCCTGCCTTGGCTTCCCCAGGGGCTTTTCCTGGGCAATTCTGGAGTAGAGCAACAGTCACCTCCAATCAGCCCTGATTGCTCAGGGCCCGGCTGTGCTGTCCCTGAACCAACCTTCAGAGGAAGAAACGATCAGGTTCCAGCACTGTTTTCAGTACTGCTTTACCCACCCCGAGGTGACAGCAGGAGGCTGTTGTTGCCTTTTCCTTGGGAGTTGCAGATCACAGCTGGTGTTGCCACCTGAATTTTATCAGTACAACTGCAATTGTCTCTTTCCATCAGTGCAACCCTTGGTGCTTTTGTGACAGTGAATTCAGTATTTTTGTCACAGGCATCATGATTAGCAGAGATTGAAATGTTCACAATTCCCTGAGCACTGAGTTGAGGAGAATTAAAGGCACTCGGGCCACATTCACAGTGCTTAAACACTGCCCTGTTGCTGGTGCTACTGAAATAGAATCAACTTACAGAGGCCATCAGAGAAATTGCCTCTGGAGTGTCAAATAAAATGAAAAAATCCACCAAGAGAAGGAAAAATGCAGAATTTCTTGGCTCACTTCATTGCTTCCTCCTAGCAGCAGCAAATGGAGATGCCCAGAGGGATTTGCAGCTGCTGCTGATCCCAGTTGGAGCCCAGCCTGCTGCAGAGTCCCAGTGGAACCTGAGCCCAGCCCAGGGAGCTCCCAGAGTGTCCTGCAGATTCTTTCTCTGAATTCAGTCACGGTTGCATTCCCTAACAAGTCCTGCTACTACCTCCTGTTTCCTTAGGCTAGAACAGTCACAATGAAAACCTTACCAATGGCACAACTTCCCAGTCCACAAGGAAAAGAAAGGCCAAGTTGTAAAGTTCTCCAAACATTTGTCCTGCTTTGCTACATAAGTCATGCAGCACTCACCGTGTGGAAAGCCAAGAGAAGCTGCAATTGGTGGAACATCATAGGACAGAAGTCTGAACTCGTTCCCCACAAAAGGTTCTAGAAAAGAGCAAACAGGACTGTGGACAAGATTCTTGGAAAACTGAAACAGCTTTCAGCAAGTGAAATGAAAATGGAAAGAAACCATCCAAGATGTTTTCCTCTACTTTTTCCTATGCTCCCCTATTCCATGTTGCATTACTTTTCCATTCCATTTTTGCAAATGGATCTCACCTCTAAATCTATTATTTAGCAAGTTTTAGACACTCTAAAATACCATTTGCTACACACAGCCTGCCTTGCCGTGTTTTCCTTGGCAAGCAATGCTGGAGACATAAGTGCAGTGCTTGGGTGAGGCACGAATTCTACAGACAGGGAATGTGCCCTGATAGTGTTTGAGCCTCAGCAGGGACAATGCACAGCAGCCTTGCTGTGCTCGCTGCCCATGGAACCATGGCAGGAGCAGCTGCTGAGGTCAGAAGCAATCGCAGGGACCACCCTGCTCCAAAGCCCCTTGGCAGGGTCAGGCTCCTGCCATGGCTCTGTGTGCCAGGGACCGGCAGTGCTGGGTGCAGGGACACCAGGGAGGGCACAGAAATGCTGGCTGAGAAATGCTGGCTGAGAAATGCTGGGGGGCACAGCGAGATGGGCGTGTGCAGCCGGCCAGGGCACAGGAGCAGCACGGACAGGGAGCCACAGCCTGCAGGAGACATGGCCAAGGGCTGGGCAGGGCTGGCAGGGCCAGAGGCACCCAGGGCTTTGTCCCCTGGGCTCTGGCACTGCCTCTGGAGGCCCCACTGAAGGAACTTTCCTCTCCGGGTCTGCACTTTGCTTCTCCCTCTCCTCTCCCTGAGGAGGCTGGCAGGGGTTGCAGTTTTATGACATTTGTCCTTCCTCCCCCTCACATCCCACTGCCCCACAGACAGCCCTGAGCCACCTGTGAGGGACAGGCCCTGCTGTCCCAGGGCTGGGCTCAGCCCTTGGCCTTTCTGCTTCCTCCAACCAACTCAGGCTTCTCTCAGCAACCCAGTTCCCTGCTCAGAGCCTTTGGCTCCCTGCAATCCTGGCCCCAAGGATCTGCTCTCACAAGTCCCTGGGGAACCTTTGGCAGTCCCTGCCCTCAGTGGGGCTCATTGGTGCTCCAAGAGACTTGGAGTTTTGCTTCTGACTCCTTGAGCAGCTTCTTCCACCTTCTCTCAGTCTCTGAGGGTCACAGACTCAGCCCCAAATCCACCGTGGGGCTCATTCAAGTACAGAAAGCCCTCAGGAGCTCTTTGTCTTTCTTCCATTGTCTTCAAGAGTTCAGGGCTTGTGTAGCTCATTGGAGTCACTTTGGAGTTCTGTTAGGGAGGAAGATTTCAAAGTGCAACCCATGAGTTTTCTTTAATCAAGGAATTATTTTTAATATTCATTTCAGAGAAGAGCTGATAGAAACATTCTGCAAGTGATCTTGATGCTGAATGTCTCCTTAGGAGGTCTTTGCCTGTAGAAGAATGAGCCCCTTGCTGGCTGACCCTGTTGGGACCACCTGCTCCTCACCCCCAACCTCACCATGGCTGACATTGTCCAGCTGGGACTGACATCCCTGTTCCCTGCATCAGAAACTTGTCCCTTGAGCTCTGCAGCTGGCTGTCCCAGCCCATTGCTCCATGTCCCACCTGCTCTCCTCAGGGCTCTGCCTGCACACAGGCCCAGCAGAAGTTTTCTTGTTTGTGAGCAAAGAATGGAAAAGCCTGAGCAGGTTTCCTACACAACAAACCCCACTCAGGAACCACATGCTCAGTGCAGGCTGCCTCGGATGATGTCACCCATCTACAAGGGACAATGTGACCAGAAATGATCTCTGTAAGCAGAATTCTCTGAGTCTTGAAGCAGAATTCTGTGTCCCTGTCCTTTCCCTTGATCTCTGTTGCAGATAGAAGTTTCTGGTGCCTTTAACCCCTCTTTTGAATACAAGCAGATGTGCCCAGGTGTGTTAAGCAGGTGTTGCTCAATGTTTGTGCAAAGAGTTTGTGTTCCCAATGGAATCCCAGAGATCACTGTGACACTTTGGGGCCACATGGAACCATGGAGACCAAAGTTACACTGCAGATCCCCATAGGTTAAGGGAGACCATTGTGACTCT
Source organism: Lichenostomus cassidix (assembly GCF_008360975.1). NCBI lineage: Eukaryota > Metazoa > Chordata > Aves > Passeriformes > Meliphagidae > Lichenostomus > Lichenostomus cassidix. The sequence continues at coordinate 133,346 of NW_028147344.1, read as the reverse complement.
GTGGTGCCTCATGGAACCAAGGGGTCATGGTGACACAGTGGGGCCTCATGGAACCCAGGAGTGCATTGTGACACAGGGGAACCTCATGGAATGAAGGGGACACTGTGACACTGTGGGGCATGTTGGAACTCAGGAGACCATTGGTGACAGAACAGGAGCTGATGGAACCTGTGGGGCATTGTGACACTGCAGGGCCTCGTGGAAACAGCGAGACAGTTATGACACTGAGGAATTTCACAGAACCAAATAGCCATTGGAACACAGCAGGACAACATGGGAACCAATGAACCATTGTTGGCAGTACAGAAACTCATGGGATCAAAGTGACATGGTGATAAAATGGGGTCTCACTGAACCAATTGTCCATTGTGACCCTGAGGATCCAAGGAGACCATGGTGACACTGTGGAACCTCATGGAACCATTTTTCCATTGTGACACAGCAGGGCCTCATGGAACCAAGGAGATCATTGTGACACTGTGGAACCTCATGGACCCAAGCAGCCATTGTGACACTGTGGAACCAAGGAAACATTGCTGACAGTGTGGAAACTCATGGAACCAATGGACCATTGTGACACTGCAGAACCAACACAGCTGCTGGACCTTGTCACCTGGCCCTGCACAACTCCCTTGGGAGGCACGGCAGGGCCAGCACCCTGGGAGCCTCGGGAATTCTCCTCTGGGATCCATGGCACACATTGCAAGGGTCTGGGATTCCAGTTTCTTGCAAGGAAAAGATGTTTCTGCCCTTGAAGGCAAAGCTCTTAAGAAGGGGTCAAAAGCCATGTGGAGCAAGATCTTGCACTGACACTTCACTGCCAGCTTTCATCGCTACATCCATGGTTGTTTTAGCTCATGGATTGGGAACAAAAAATCTGGGGAGGGTCTTTGGCTTGGAGCTGCCCTCACTCCAGCCCAGAGCAGAGGCTTTGGGAACACCAGGTGAGGTCTCACCTGCAGGTTGGGGTCTCTCCTGGGTCAATCAGGGGCTGCTGGCACAGGGCAGTGGAGCAAAGAAAAATCATCCCAACAGCGGTGAATTTTGCAACTGTGAAACAAAGACCTGAGGCAGCAATAATGACACGTGAAAGGTGTGTTAGAAACAGGGCAATTTCTTCTCAAAATGCGGTGATTTAGTCTGTGGCATTGCTAGAAGTGTGTGACCTACACTGTTTCCCTCAATTCAACAAATCTATACTATTGATGGTGCCTTTTTCTTGGAATGGATAACAGACCCTCAAGTGTGCAAGACACAAAAGCAGATCAGAGGAAACAAATTTAAAAGCTGAAAAACAACCACTGACAAAACTGCAGAAGATTTTTTAACACAATAGTTTTTCTTTGATTTAATCTTTGGTCAGTATGTATGTTGCTTCTAACTACTTCATTATGCCTTTTAAACCACAGATATTTATCATCATTTCTTTTTAGTATTTATGATGTCTTTTGAATGCCATGTACAACAGACTGATACAATCGAAAGTCGTTTTCTATCTCCAATGGACAGAAAGACTTGTTTCTTCATCCCAAGGAGACTAAACCCTGTGTGTTTGGCATCACACTTCACATAACCAGTCCTGGTAACTCCACAGGGGATTTTGGCCCTGGGGCAGCTGAGAGGTGATGTTGACACCCCTGAGCACAGCCACTTGGGCTGGTGTCCGAAGGCATTTGGGACTGCACAGACCTTCTCCAGCAGCACTGTGTGAATTGTTATTCTCTGATTTAAACAAATTCACAAGCCGGCATTTTTAGGAATATAATATTGAACATTTATTAGGAGAACAAAGACTTACGGCTGGGCGGGAGTGGCTGGTTTGCCTTATTCTCAGTCCCACACCCTATTCATTCTAACGTGTGCTTAAGTACTTTCTGTAACTGTTACATATTCATTAAGTCCAAAAAAAGCTATTTACACTCCAATCATCCCTCCTTCTTTGCTCTATGCCCCTTTCCGCCAGGCTGGCGACATCTTGGTCTTCTGGTTTGTTTCAGGGTTGAAGGTTGAAGTCTTCTATAGCCCTAATTCAAGTTCTAGCTGACACTCTTCTCAGGGAGGTGTGACTGTAAATAACAGGTTTCCTGGGATGCATGAGGTCTGTTTCTTTTTATTCCTTCAGGGTGTCTTGATCTCTGGCTTTGTGGCTTATCAGTTTAACAGACAATCTATTACCATGTATTTCTTACCACATTTCTAGCATACTACAACTATTACATAGCTAATAATTCACTCTGTTTCTACCTAACTATATTTTATATAAGTGCTACTTTACACAGTACCTTATCACTTATAAAGGGTAAATTCATATATGCGAAAGCCAGCATTCACTATCCACTCATTTATCACAGGATGGAACAGCACACAGTGCTGAAAAGATTCCAGCTGTTTTCAGGGCACAACCTGCTCAAGCTGAAACTGTTTAACTTGCTAGTTGGTGCTGCATCTCTGTATAAAAGGATGCCCTGAAATGTCAGCTTTCAAGAAAATGTCTGAGACTGATGTTTCCTGTGCTGGTGACAGTCTTTTCAACCCAGCCTTCTGCCTGACCTCTCTGCTGCTGTAGTTCCGTGGACAGAGGTTGTTGCATTTTCCCCTTTCCCATGGGCCAGCTGTGTTCAGCCATCTCCAGGACAGCAGGGCCACAACCCATGTCATTGTGACCTGGGAAGACAAAAACCATCCCTCCAAATGTCCCCCCTTTCCTCCTTCTTCCCAGGCATTTGGCCCTGGCAGGGGGGTTTGCTGCTGGTTGCTGCAGAAAAAAGGAGACCACTGAGACACTGTGGGTCCAAATGGGCCCAATGGGTCCATTGTGACATTGCAGGGCCACATGGAACCAAAGGAACCCTTGTGACATTGTGGGGCCCAATGGAACCAAGGGACAATTGTGATGTAGCGGGGACACATGGAGCCAAGGGACCAGTGTGACACTGCGGATCCAAGGAGAACATTGTGACACTCAGGAAACTCATGGAACCGAGGGTCCATGGTGACACTGTGGGACCTCATGGAACCAACTGTCCATTGTGACAGTGCAGATCCAAGGAGGCCATGGTCTTGCTCATTGTTTATGCAAAGCTTTTGTATTCCTCAGGGAGTCAAGGAGAGCCTTGTTACACAGCAGAGCTTCATGGAACCAAGGATCCACGGTGACACTTTGGAACTAAGGAGACCATTGTTGGTTGGAACATCATGGAACCAAAAGTCCATGTGACAGAGCAAGGCCTCATGGACTCAAAAAGGCCATTATGACACTGTGGGGCCCTATGGAACCAAATATCCATTGGAACACTATGGAACTTCATGGAAGCAAGGGATCATTGAGAAACAGAAAGGCCTTGTGGAACCAAGGTGCCCAAAGGTCTAAAACATTCCTTGCATGTTCTACCTTGGTGAAGGGGAGCCTCCTTGGTGACAGCTTGGACTTGGGACAAACTTGAGGAGGGTGTCGGTTTTCAATGGGGAAACTTAAGACTTTTAGATTCCTTCAAAACAAAAAACAACAAACAAAAAAACCCACCCCAAAACCAACCAAACAAAAACAACCAACCAAACAAACAAACAAAAAACCCTCTGTTTGCCTGTGTGCAGGCAGGTCTGCAAGCAAAGCAGGTCCCAGGTGAGAGAGCGGAGACAGGATATGGTTGGGAATGTGGAGCAAGGTTGTCCACACTGGGTCAGACCTCAAAGCACAGCTTCTCTGACCAGGCCAGACCTCCTTAGGGGAGACCCCGGATCAATGTCAGTCACAGAGTGCTGCAATCACCTCTTCTCTAAAGGGAAAAATACACCCTTTAAAATAGGAATGTAGATTTATTAGAACCTCTTTGAAATATTTCTCCAAAACCATAAAAAAACCCTTCCTAATGAACTGCACTAGAGCAGAGGGAAATCAGGGCAGAGCCATGGTTTGTCAGGACTTGCTTGATCCTAATGAGCCCCATGGTGCATTTGGTGCTGAGCCCTTGAACTCAGGGCCCGAGAGAAGATTGCACAAACCTTTCCAAGAGTCAGAGTCAGAGGAAAAACCCAAAGTGTCTTGAAGCATTCAGGGGTCCTACTGAGGTCCATCCTCAAGACAGGCTCTTCATGGACTCCTTGGAGGAGAGAATTGGAGGCTAGGATTGCACAAACTGCTGAGAGATTCCAAGGCAAAAGCAAACCCAAAGCCCTTTGAAAAACCTGCAGTCCCTGGGAGCATGAAGGAGCCCCCAGAGCCATTCCTGCCAAAGGCTCCCCAGGGATTCATTCCAGCAGATCCTTGAGGCCAGGAATGCAGGTAAAGGCTCTGTGCAGGCAGCTCAGGTGCTGAGCAAAGCCTGGGCTGGGTGGAGGCAGCAGAAAGGCCAGGGGCTGAGCCCCAGCCCCGGGGAAGGCAGATACTGTCCCTCCTGCCTTGCTCAGGACTCTGCTGGGGCACTGGGATGTGGGAGGAGGATGCTGAGGGCAGGACAAGGGCGCGACAGTGCCCAGCCTTGCTGGGGCTGTGCCAGGAGGACCCTGGGCCTCAGGATAAGGTGTCTCCTCACAGCCCATGGTGCCAAAGCAGAGCAAATGAATTATATAGTCAAGTTGCAATTGGGTAAAATACATAAGGAAACTTCCTTGACATGGAAGGATCTGAGACTGACAAAATTCCTGTGCTGTTGCTGTGCTGCTGAGCTGGGCTGGGCTCCTGGCACAGAGGAGCTCCTAGCAGGCAGCAGCGCTGCAGAGAGACAGCTCTGCCCAGGAGCAGCTCCTGTGCACAGCCCAGCAGGGCTGGGGCACTGCCAGGCCATCTCAGGGACACGAGCAGGGCACACCCAGAGCTCACAGAGCTCAGCACTGGCAGGGGCTGTGCCATGGCCCAGAGGGGGCTGTGCCATAGCCATGGGCACCTCTGGGGCTGTGTCAGAGAGCCACAGAGCAGCTGTGATGTCAGAAAGCAGCTGTGTGACATCCCAGACTGGGTTGTGTGAGGTCATCAAACAGCTAGAGCATCAGAGAGAGGATGGTGTGACAACATAGAGCAGGCTGTGACATCACAGTGTGGTGAGGTGCCATCGCAGAGCTCACTGTGACATCAGAGTGGGCAGTGAGGTCACAGAGCAGACTTGGCCTTCATGAAAGAGGACTCTGTGACATCTGAGAGCAGCTTTTTGAAGTCACAGAGAAAGCTGTGACATCACAGAGTCAGTTGCAACATTAGAGGGTGGCTGTGTGAGATCAGAGCTGACTGTGTGACCTCACAGAGAAGGCTGTGACATCACAGTGTGGCAATGTGACATCATAGAGCAGGTTGTGACATCAGAGTGTGACGATTGGCGAGAGAGAACTCACACATGACTTAACATAAGTCATAAAAGCAAGCTCCATTTTATTTCACCAAACGAGAAACTTATATACTGTTACAGATGTTTCTAATTATAGCTACACACATATCTGCAGTTGGTTCTCACATATTCAGGGATTTTCTTGGTGACTCCCTATCCTTTCTCATAACACTTCTGTCGCTGTTGAGCAGCTAGCAGAGTAATGAAAGCACCAGTTCTCAGTGGCAAGAAGGAATGACCTTTATTGTTTTGATTTCATCACATATATAGAGTTCTCAAAAGTCACCCAGATTGGTCAGTCAGAAGCTTTCTCCCAGGCCTGATTGGCCAGGCCTGCACTGTCCAAGTTCTGGGACACTGTTCCAACAACATCCAAACTTTATCTTTATTTATAAAATACAAGAAGAATTCTCGTGGGAAAAACCTGTGCTAGCCACACATTTCTGACTCCCTATCTTTTCTCATAACATTTTTCACACAGCCCAGAAACACAGCTATGGTACCCAGGTGCTAGTCTCTCATGACAGCCTGTTAGGATCTCCACTGAGGCCTGGCTATGCTGAGGCTTTGTTCAGGCCTGATCAACTAACACAAGTTTTGCTGGAAAACTGCATTTTCCTACAAGAGTGTTGTTTTGTGACAACACGGGGGGGGGCTGTGACAGCACAAAGTGACAGTGTGACCTCCCAGAGTGGCTGTGTGACATCACAGGGGGCTGTGTGAGGTCACTGGGGAGGTCACTCGGCCCAAGTCCCCCCTTACAGTTCCTCCAGACAAGTCCAATACTGATCGTGCACAGCAGGGTTCCCTGTCCCCCCAGGTCCCCCCTGTCCCCCAGTGCCACAGCCTCCCCCAGAGGATGTTCCATGGTTTGACCCCCAGAGCCTGACATGGGGACAGGGGGGACAGGGCCCAGGGGGTTGGGACAGGGGGACAGAGACCCCCTGACAGTGTCACTGTGTTCCCCAGGGCAAGAGCCTGGCCCAGGGCTCCTTCACCCTCTTTCAAATGAGGGCTTGAGAGCACTTGAAAAATCCCCAGCAAGGGATCAGCAAAAACCAGATTTAATTTTGAGCGACAGCACAACAAAGTTCCTTGGCAAGAGTCACTCTACACCTGACTGCACAGTTCAGGCACACCAAGAAAACAGAGCAACAACAAAATCAAAAAAAATTCAGGTAATCAAACCAGAAATTGACTAAGAACTCTTTGTGTGTGTGTGTGTGTGTGTGTCTGTGTGTGTGTGTGTGTTTAGGTGCATCTGACAAAAAGACAGTGAGGGAAAAGATAAAAGGAATATGGCCTAAAAGCTTGAGAGCCCTCAAACTTGACAGAACTTAACTTACACCTTAACCTTAACTTATATCTTAAAAATAATAACTTAGCAAAAGAACAACACTTAACAGTATTTAACCTAACTTATAACCGATGACCTAACAATTTAACAGAGGAATACTATTTCACTTAGCTTGTAGCTTATATTAAACTTGGAATTACAGTAATGCATTTCACAAAGCACTGTCACAGGAAACTCTAACACATTCAACTTCAAGTTACCCAGATTTTGAGAAGAGGAAGTCAGGAGAAGAGAGTGAGACAGAGAGAGATCCACAGTCATGGCCTTGGATCCAGCTCCATCTCAGCTGCTGTGAGCTCTGGGGCCATGGGACGTGTCAGTGTCACACTTGTGTCACAGCCTTTACCTGCTCTGCTCCCTCTCACTGGTGGGGTTTTTGGGGTGCCAGGGGCTTGGCAGCCACTTTGGGGCTGGACTAGAGGCTGCAGTGGCTGAGGGTGGGGCAGTGACCAAATACCCCCCAAACCCAAGCAAATCACAGTATGAGGAGGAGAACTAAAACAAACCCTAAAAAACCACCTTGCTCACCCCTCCCTCCTTCCCAGGCTCCCGGCCTCCACCTGCAGTTCCTCCTCTGCTCTCTCTGCAATGGGAAATTTGTCACCAGCCACAAACTCTGCTTTTGCCTCATCCCGGGATCTCTTTCTGGAGAGGAAGAACTTTCTCCAGCAGAGATTTAGAGTGCAGCAGCCTTTGAGGCTCAGGGGGTTTCTTCTGCAGCTCCTTGTAGTTCTCCTCTTCCCATGCTGGGTCTCCTGCACCACAGAACTCTACCAGCTGCAGCTTTACAAACCTCAGCTCAAGGTCTGGATGCTCCTGAACAATGTGCTCGAGGTCCTTGGTGGCTGCATCCAATCTGTTCTTCTTGTGATCTCCCTTTGCATGGAGCCAGTGGATCTGCTGGCCCTGGCCAGGGCCTGGCAGAGCAGGTGGAACCTGGGTCCTGCTGCAGGAGCTCGGGGAGCTCCAGGACTCGCTCTGGCCGCTGGGGAAGCCACAACACAACCCATTGCCAGCCAGGAGCCGAGGGCTCCATGTGGCTCTGCAGGACCTTGTCCCTGGGGCTCGTCTGGATCAGCCATGGCACCGGGGACAGCAATGGCACCGGGCAGTTTGGGGTGAGGTTCAGTGTCTGTGCCTGGCAGAAATCCCAAATCCTTCCCGAAGGAGCAGAGAGTGCTGACAGAGCACAGCATACTGCTGCTGCTGCTGGGCACGGGATGGAGCCAAGGGTGATGTGAGACAAAGCCGGGATAAGAAGTCAGAAGTAACAGGAGTCAGAAATAACAGGAGGAGGAGCAGGAGGAGGAGCCGGCAGGAGAGGAGGAGGGACAGAGGAGGAGGAAGAGCAGGGGGAGGAGGAGAGATAAAGGGGGACGAGCAGGAGGAAGAGGAGGGCTAGAGGAACGAAAAGTGAAGCAGGAGGAGCTGCCACGTGCGTCTATTGTTCTTTGTGTCTGCCACCCTCGGCCCCGGGAGCATCGCCCCTCTCCCCGGGGCATCCCGCAGGTGAGCGGGCAGGGGGAGCTCGCCCCAAATATCTTGGGTGGTGCCTGGGGTTCTTTTTGGGAGGGGGGAATTTTTGGACCTTGCAGGACTCCAAATGTGAGTCGCAAAAGCCCCTTGGGGGGATATTAGGGTGTCACCCTGACGCGAGCTTTTTGTGGGGTCCCGGTGGTGTGTGCCGGGAAGAATGGGATGGGATGGGATGGGATGGGATGGGATGGGATGGGATGGATGTGGATTGGGGTGTGGGATGAGGTCTGAGGTAGGGGGATGGGTGGGATGGGGCCTGGGATGAGGCAGCTGAAGGTTCAGGGTGATGAAGCCGGGCGACCCCACTCCTTAGGGGCTTGCGGAGTATCCGGCAGCTGTGCGGGAGATTTGGGGTACCCCTGATCCTTCGGGGGTGGCGCTGGCAGCGGGGGGACACGTGGCTCCGGCACCTCTGGACCCCACCTGCTCGCCCCCAGCGCCCCCGGGAGTGGAATTTGGGGAGGGGGGAGGTGGGGGCCGCCCAGGTCGGGCCCCCCTTGCTGTCCCGGCAACCGGGGGCCGAGTGCGGGGGGAGCTCCGCGGGCATTGCCCGGCCCTGCCCGGCACGGCTGATGCCGCCCGCCCGCGCTGCGCACTGCTCCGGACTGGTGCTGCCAGTGCCGCGCGGGGCGGGGCCGCTTTGGGGACCCCCCAGGGCAGAGCGCTTTGGGCTGCTCTGGGGCTCTGCGCACCTGCAAAACCGGCGCTGGGCACGGGAAGAGCGTGTGGGGGCAGCTGGGGCCCTACTGGTGGCACTGGTGGCGCTGGGAGTCTCCCCGGCTGCGTGGTGAGCGGGGGGCGCGGTGGGGGGGGAGGGGGCTGGTAGCCCAAATGGAGCGAAATGGGCATTGGGACCCCCAGAGTGGGCAGGAGGGGCCTGGAACCCCCAAAACCAACCATAGGTGAGGAGGGGTTGGGGATTGAGGGGACGAAGGTGAAAGGGCAGAAGAGCAGGGGAAAAGAGGGGGATGGGACACCCAAATGGAGGTGGGAGGGGTCTGTGGATTGGGAGAAGGATGGGAAAGGGGAGGAGAGGGGAGGGAAAGGGGAGGAGAGGGGAGGGAAAGGGCAGGGATGGGAGTTGGGATGGAAGCAGGGCAGTTCCATGGGGGTCCAGCCCTGTCCCTCAGCACTGGATCCCCAGAGCAATTCCCTGGGGCTCTGGGGGAGGTGGACTCGCACTAGGGGGGTCCCAGAGCCCCCTGCCTGTCCCTCGGGGCTAATCAGGGGGTTCTCCCCACCCAACAGCCATTGATGTGGCAGCTGTGGGGCAGAGGAGGGTGGGAAATGGGTGTCCAGGGTGGGTATGGAGGAGGAGCGAGAGGGATAGGAGGGAGAGAGGAGGAGGAGGAGCAGGAAGAGGAGGCGAAGGAACAGAAGGAGCAGGAGAAGCCAACACCCACCTGCTGAGTCTGCAGCTTCCTTTGGCCTGACAACATTCTACAGGTGTCCAGGGAGGGGGAGTTCACCCCAAATCTATCCAGGGATTCCTGAGAGGTGTTTTTTTTGGAGCTGGATTTTTCTGGAATCGAGCTCCAAATATCTTTGCATGTGCCTGGGAGGGATTTTTTGAGGGGGAGGGGATGTTTGGGTCTTGCAGGACTCCAAAGCTGAGCCGTAATTGCCCCTTGGGCAATCCACCTGGCGATCACCTGGCACCTGGGTGAGACATTGGTTCTGGGAATCTCCAGGAGAGCCAGGGGATGGAACATGGTGTGGTTAGCACAGTTTTTCCCATGAGAGGTTTTCTTGTGTTTTGTAAATAAAGATAAAGTTTGGATGTTTTGGAAATGTGTCCCAGAACTTGGGCAGTGCAGGCCTGGCCAATCAGGCCTGGGGGAAGGCTTCTGACTGACCAATCTAGGTGACTTTTGAGAACTCTATAAATGTGATGAAATCAAAACAATAAAGGTCATTCCTTCTTGCCACTGAGAACCGATGCATTCATTACTCTGCTAGCTGCTCAACAGTAACAACATGGGACCCCCAGAGTGGGAGAGCAGAGAGAGGCAATACCGGAGCTGTAGGTCCCCTGGCAGCCTGGAGGGGTGGGGGAGGCTGGAGATGAGGCAGGGCTGGGACACTGTGACACTGAAAGGGGCGATGGGGAGAGGGGGAAGCCCTGAGTGCCTGGAGTGGGGGGAGCCTGAAGAGGGGGACCCTGGGAGCCAAAGCGCAATCAGGGAAGGGACCTGTGGGACACCCAAAATCACCTGGCATCCCTTGGCAGGGAATGCCAGAAGTGGAATCCCAGGACCCATGGGTCCCTGAGCAGCTTTGAGAACAGGGACTCCCTGAACTCCAAAGTGGGGAGATTGAAAACGGGCAACTCCTGGAGGCTTTTTTTTACTTACTCCTGATTTTTGGAGGTTTTTATGCACCCCAGACACCTGATGACATCTAGAGATAGACTTGGGCATGAGGAACCCTGGACCCCCTTACACTTTGTTTTTCCCCCAAACCAGAATTTGTCATTCTCAAACCTTGGCCAGATGGAGAATGAGGCTGTGAGGAGCAGGAAGATGCCCCAGGACAGCCAGGCAGGTGAGGAGGAAGTCACTGCCCCTTTTCCCCTCTCTTCTCCTCCCAGCCCAGCATCACCCCTGCTGCAGGACAATGCAGCTAGTGATGCTGTCCTGCTGGGGATGCACTGGGGGGATGTCCTTCCCCTTCCTCCTGGCACGGAGGCAAATCCCATCCTCTCCTTGTCCTTCCCTTCCTCCTTCCCTCTCTTCTTCTTTCCTTCCTTCTCTTCCTCTCTCCTTGTTCCTTCTTCCCATCCTCCCTTTCCTTTCTGTTCCTTCTTGCCATTTTTCTTTTTGTTCCTTCTTGTCTTTCCATCTCCTTTTCCCCTCCTCTTCCTCCTTCCTCCTGTATCTCCACTCCTTATTCCTTTTCCTTGTTCCACCCTCTCCTTGTCCTTCCTCCCCCAGACAATGAGCTGAAGACAGAGACCACGGAGGACAAATTCCCCCAGCTGAGCCTCTTGGAAGAGATTGTTTTGAGCAGCTCCACAGTGCAGGAATTCAACGGTGAGGAAAAGCCACAGAGATCCCCCATGAGGAGGGGCTGCAAAGCCAGCCCAGGGTGCTCCAACGAGGAAAGACACACCCTGTGCCAGGAAGGAGGCCAGTGCTTTAGCTGGAGCTCTGACCTGCTGGTCCAGCAGCAACTTCACACCAGTGAGAGACCCTACAAGTGCTTGGAATGTGGGAAGAGCTTCAGCCACACTTCCAACCTCTTCATCCACCACCGTGTGCACACGGAGGAGAGGCCATACACGTGCGTGGAATGCGGGAAGAGCTTCAGCCGGAGCTCCAATCTCATCAGGCACCAGCACGTGCACACTGGGGAGAGGCCCCATGAGTGTGGGGAATGTGGGAAGAGATTCAGCACGAGCTCAATCCTAGTCCAGCACCAGAGGATCCACACAGGGGAGAGGCCCTACGCGTGTCCCGAGTGTGGGAAGAGATTTAAGACCAGATGGGGTCTCCGCAAGCATCAGCAGATTCACACGGAGGAGAGGCCCTTCCTGTGCCCCGACTGTGGGAAGGGCTTCAAATGCAACTCCGACCTCATCACCCACCAGCGCATCCACACCGGGGAGAGGCCCTACAAGTGTCCTGAGTGTGGGAAGAGGTTTCAGCACAGGTTCAATCTCCTCGTACATCAGCGGACGCACACAGGGGAGAGGCCCTTCTGCTGCACTGACTGTGGGAAAGGCTTCAAGCAAAACTCCAACCTTGTCACCCACCGGCGCATCCACACAGGGGAGAGACCCTACAAGTGTCCTGAGTGTGGGAAGAGCTTCACCCAGAACTCTAACTTGACCCAACACCAACGGAGGCACCGGTACGGGAAGCCCTGCGAGTGCCCCGACTGTGGGAAAAGCTTCTTGTGCTGCTCCAACTTCATCCCCCATAGGAGGAGCCATGATGGGACTGATTTAGAGTAAAATAGAAATTATTAATTTAAAAGAACGAGAAGCTGGATAATAGTAATAACAACTTTTGAACTGATTTAGAAGGCCAGAGATTGGATAATGATTTACTAAGGTTTGCCTGCTGAAGACAATTTATTACTCGCTTAATGATTTTGTGCCTACCTAGTATCGGGGAGGATAGAGAGACGAGAGCCAAATAATTGAGAAAAACCACTGAGTGTAATCGAACATCCCACCCTTGGACCCCAGGACCGGTACAAGTTAGATCTCAGGCTTGGAGTTGGACCAAGAACCAAGGGAGCAAGGTGAAGAGTTCATCATGAGGAAGACTATCGATTGTACCATCATTAATTATTTGGGACCCTTGCCCACAATTAATCTGTGACACTGCGCTTGCACGAGCATATTTAAATGAACTTTGAACTCAATATAATACGAAGCGGGGATAGGTAATGAATATGTATAGGGGCTTTGTCTAACTTTATGCATATGTAATCTGTAACCTAATGTAAACCAAGTAAAGTGCTGCTGAGGGTGTGCATGCCTTTGGAGGGGCTACCCGCCATGCACCCCAGCTGGAATAAACACATACCTACTTCATAACGATCTGAGTTGTGGAGTCAATTCCGTGCTTCATTTGGCACCCCAGATGGGACAAGGTTTGCCTGGCTGCAGGATCGACTGAGGAGCTGACATCCTAGGTGTGCCCCGGGATTTTCCTGGAGCACCTCCGCTCCTCGGCCACTCTATGTGGGGGCAAACGATGACCATCTGATACAGCAGAGAAACGGTATGTGTTTTGGATATAGGGAAGCCTGTAAGTTGTATACACGTGGCTAGGGCTGCTGGTAAGACACAGAGAGACGTCCTGTGCGCAGCGTCATCCCTGAGTGGTGAGATTGCAAGCAACCGGCTAGGGCCAGCTAGGGGAACGGCAATCAGTGAGGTAATTCGTCGTCCTTAGCTGGCAGGGGGGATTGAAAGAATTATTGCCAGAAATTTATATGCTACCATCACACAGGTAACCTGACAGTGTGACCTTTGCCTCCAGACTAGCCCTGAAAATATCCCCAAACCAAATTTGGGCCAAATTGGGAAAGGGAATGGGCCTGGACAGCAGTGGCAAATTGATTTTTCGGAACTCCCAAGAAAAGGAGGGTATCGGTACTTGTTGGTATTAACAGATACCTTTTCAGGATGGCCAGAAGCCTTTCCCACTAGAACTGTCAAAGCCCGGGAGGTAACCAAGGTATTGTTACAAGAAATAATACCACGCTTCGGAGTTCCAGCCACAATGTCCTCAGACAGAGGACCACATTTCATTTCAAAGGTGGTACAACAAGTTAGCCATCATTTAGGCATAGACTGGGAGCTTCACACCCCATACCACCCACAGTCAAGTGGTCAGGTGGAGAAAATGAACCACCTAATCAAACAGCAAATTGTCAGATTGGGGCAAGAAGCCAATTTACCCTGACCCCAATCTCTTCCACTTGCATTATTACAAATCTGAACTAAACCCAGAAGTAAAGAAAAATAAAGTCCTTTTGAGATGCTCTATGGGAGACCATACGGAGTACAGAAAGGACTATCCACCCAAGCTGGGGAGGAAACACTGACCGCCTATATGGTGGCCTTGAGTAAGCAACTCAGGAAAATTGAAAAGCATTTGGCTGGAACCTGGAGTCGGGGCCTGGACAGCCCAGTACACAACATTCAACCTGGAGATCATGTTTATGTTATATCTCTTAGAGAGAAAACTTTGGAGCCACAGTGGGAAGGACCATTTCAAGTCACTCCTTACCACTTTCACTGCGGTCAAAATGAAAGAACAGAACACCTGGGTTCATCATACTTGAGTGAAGAAAGCTCCAGAGACCCCTTGGAAAGTGGCTTCTAACGATAATGAACTGAAATTGAAATTTACCCGGGCAAAATGAATGCAATTAGAAAAGTTACTCTAGTTGGTGTTCTCACAATTACAACCATACTTCAAGGAAAAGGAGGTACTTTCAACCAGGGCGATACTGAATGGCCTTGGTCACAAGCCCTCATAGGGCATTCCAGCTTTCAGGGAAAGTACCCTACAGACAGCCTTCTGGATTTGGCTATAATTGTAATGCATGATGATGAAATTTACCACCCACCTGAATGGGCTTGGAATCAAAATGAGTAGATCATGACCCTACCTGGTGTCTTTAATGAAAAAATCCAGGTGGGATACAGAAAAATAGATGGAAAAGCCTTTTCTATTAAATTTTAATTTAGCATTTAAAATCCACTCTAATGTTTTTAAAGAAATATGTTTTATTAAAAATTGGCAAACTGTAAATTTAAAACCATGGATTACATGAGAACAACAAGGGTTTATCTGTGAGAGTAACACAATTAATGCCAAAGATACATGCTTAGATGTTGAGCAAAGCATATGCCACTTTGAAGTTCACCCGGATACTAGTCAGAAAACAGTACTTGTATATATTGGTCAGGGTTGTGTTTGTTTAAGAACAATGTGTGTTTTCATAGAAGTAGATAATGACAGTGTTACTTTGGATGTTAGGAATCATTCTAACTTTTGTATTTGTAATTTTGTGAAGATCATTGGGTGTGACTTTTTGTATTTGGCACTAGTTGTATCTTGTCAATTGATAAAATCCAATTACACAATGTATCATGAAGTATCATCAACACCTATTGGGATGAACCTTACGCTGGTAAAACAATTGGTAGAGCACCAAGACTTAATTAACATCCTAAAAGGAATTCAAAAAAGTGGAAAGAAAATTTTAATAACCATTCACCATGATACAGAGGAAATAAGCAGAGTCTTGCAAAGAGCCAAACAGGATGTGGATCACCACTGGTGGGATGTGCTTTTTGGATGGTCACCTACTGCAACTGGTATCCTTAATACATTATGTCACCCCATAATTGTTTTACTAATTTTGGTAGGTATTAGTCTTGTTTTATCTGTTCTGCTATTTGTTTGGAATTGTAGGATGTTAAAGAGGCTATCCATTTAAATGACTTTATCGAATGTACATGGTAAGGCACTGAGAGATATTTATCGCAGAAGCTTGCTAGAAGAAGAATCCATTTACTAGTAAAAGAATTTACTAATTTTATAGAAAAGGGGGGACTGATTTAGGGTAAAATAGAAATTATTAATTTAAAAGAACTAGAAGCTGGATAATAGTAATAACAACTTTTGAACTGATTTAGAAGGCCAGAGATTGGATAATGATTTACTAAGGTTTGCCTGCTGAAGACAATTTATTATTCGCTTAATGATTTTGTGCCTACCTAGTATCGGGGAGGATAGAAAGAAGAGAGCCAAATAATTGAGTAAAACCACTAAGTGTGACCGAGCATCCCGCCCTTGGACCCCAAACTGGTACAAGTGGGTTCTCAGGCTTGGACTTGGATCAAGAACCAAGGGAGCATGCACAAGGGAACAGGGTGAAGAGTTCATCGTGAGGGAGACTATCGATTGTACCATCATTAATTATTTGGGACCCGTGCCCACAATTAATCTGTGACACTGCGCTTGTGCGAGCATATTTAAATGAACTTTGAACTCATTATAATACGAAGCGGGGATTGGTAATGAATATGTATAGGGGCTTTGTCTAACTTTATGCATATGTAATCTGTAACCTAATGTAAACCAAGTGAAGTGCTGCTGAGGGTGTGCATGCCTTTGGAGGGGCTACCCGCCATGCAGCCCAGCTGGAATAAACACATACCTACTTCATAACGATCTGAGTAGTGGAGTCTATTCCATGCCTCACAATCACTGGAATCTTTATCTCCACTCCTCAAACCTCTCTAATTATCTGTCCAAGTCCTGAAGACTTGACAGAGGGAATGGGAAAGTAACAACTCATTAGGCCTTTCTTTGTTTTACTGAGCCCTGTCATGTATTTGGTGTTCTGAGTCCAGGATCCTGAGATCCTGAGAGGAGATAGAAGCAATCCCTCAAGAAATCCAAGTCAAGAAACACCCAAAGTGTCTTGGAGCATGAGGAGGTCCCAGTGAAAGCTCTTTCTGATGAAGCCTCCCGAGGGCCTCATTAGAGCTGATAATTGGAGGCTGTGATTGCAGGCAGGCAGAGGGACAGGCAGAGGGTGGCTGTGTGAGATCAGAGCTGACTGTGTGACCTCACAGAGAAGGCTGTGACATCACAGTGTAGCAATGTGACATCATAGACCAGGTTGTGACATCATAGTGTTGTTTTGTGACAACACGGGGGGGGGGGGCTGTGACATCACAGGGTGACAGTGTGACCTCCCAGAGTGGCTGTGTGACATCACAGGGGGCTGTGTGAGGTCACTGGGGAGGTCACTCGGCCCAAGTCCCCCCTTACAGTTCCTCCAGACAAGTCCAATACTGATCGTGCACAGCAGGGTTCCCTGTCCCCCCAGGTCCCCCCTGTCCCCCAGTGCCACAGCCTCCCCCAGAGGATGTTCCATGGTTTGACCCCCAGAGCCTGACATGGGGACAGGGGGGACAGGGCCCAGGGGGTTGGGACAGGGGGACAGAGACCCCCTGACAGTGTCACTGTGTTCCCCAGGGCAAGAGCCTGGCCCAGGGCTCCTTCACCCTCTTTCAAATGAGGGCTTGAGAGCACTTGAAAAATCCCCAGCAAGGGATCAGCAAAAACCAGATTTAATTTTGAGCGACAGCACAACAAAGTTCCTTGGCAAGAGTCACTCTACACCTGACTGCACAGTTCAGGCACACCAAGAAAACAGAGCAACAACAAAATCAAAAAAAATTCAGGTAATCAAACCAGAAATTGACTAAGAACTCTTTGTGTGTGTGTGTGTGTCTGTCTGTGTGTGTGTCTAGGTGCATCTGACAAAAAGACAGTGAGGGAAAAGATAAAAGGAATATGGCCTAAAAGCTTGAGAGCCCTCAAACTTGACAGAACTTAACTTACACCTTAACCTTAACTTATATCTTAAAAATAATAACTTAGCAAAAGAACAACACTTAACAGTATTTAACCTAACTTATAACCGATGACCTAACAATTTAACAGAGGAATACTATTTCACTTAGCTTGTAGCTTATATTAAACTTGGAATTACAGTAATGCATTTCACAAAGCACTGTCACAGGAAACTCTAACACATTCAACTTCAAGTTACCCAGATTTTGAGAAGAGGAAGTCAGGAGAAGAGAGTGAGACAGAGAGAGATCCACAGTCATGGCCTTGGATCCAGCTCCATCTCAGCTGCTGTGATCTCTGGGGCCATGGGACGTGTCAGTGTCACACCTGTGTCACAGCCTTTACCTGCTCTGCTCCCTCTCACTGGTGGGGTTTTCGGGGTGCCAGGGGCTTGGCAGCCACTTTGGGGCTGGACTAGAGGCTGCAGTGGCTGAGGGTGGGGCAGTGACCAAATACCCCCCAAACCCAAGCAAATCACAGTATGAGGAGGAGAACTAAAACAAACCCTAAAAAACCACCTTGCTCACCCCTCCCTCCTTCCCAGGCTCCCGGCCTCCACCTGCAGTTCCTCCTCTGCTCTCTCTGCAATGGGAAATTTGTCACCAGCCACAAACTCTGCTTTTGCCTCATCCCGGGATCTCTTTCTGGAGAGGAAGAACTTTCTCCAGCAGAGATTTAGAGTGCAGCAGCCTTTGAGGCTCAGGGGGTTTCTTCTGCAGCTCCTTGTAGTTCTCCTCTTCCCATGCTGGGTCTCCTGCACCACAGAACTCTGCCAGCTGCAGCTTTACAAACCTCAGCTCAAGGTCTGGATGCTCCTGAACAATGTGCTCGAGGTCCTTGGTGGCTGCATCCAATCTGTTCTTCTTGTGATCTCCCTTTGCATGGAGCCAGTGGATCTGCTGGCCCCTGGCCAGGGCCTGGCAGAGCAGGTGGAACCTGGGTCCTGCTGCAGAAGCTCGGGGAGCTCCAGGACTCGCTCTGGCCGCTGGGGAAGCCACAACACAACCCATTGCCAGCCACGAGCCGAGGGCTCCGTGTGGCTCTGCAGGACCTTGTCCCTGGGGCTCGTCTGGATCAGCCATGGCACCGGGGACAGCAATGGCACCGGGCAGTTTGGGGTGAGGTTCAGTGTCTGTGCCTGGCAGAAATCCCAAATCCTTCCCGAAGGAGCAGAGAGTGCTGACAGAGCACAGCATACTGCTGCTGCTGCTGGGCACGGGATGGAGCCAAGGGTGATGTGAGACAAAGCCGGGACAAGAAGTCAGAAGTAACAGGAGTCAGAAATAACAGGAGGAGGAGCAGGAGGAGGAGCCGGCAGGAGAGGAGGAGGGACAGAGGAGGAGGAAGAGCAGGGGGAGGAGGAGAGATAAAGGCGGAGGAGCAGGAGGAAGAGGAGGGCTAGAGGAACGAAAAGTGAAGCAGGAGGAGCTGCCACGTGCGTCTATTGTTCTTTGTGTCCGCAACCCTCGGCCCCGGGAGCATCGCCCCCCTCCCCGGGGCATCCCGCAGGTGAGCGGGCAGGGGGAGCTCGCCCCAAATATCTTGGGTGGTGCCTGGGGTTCTTTTTGGGAGGGGGGAATTTTTGGACCTTGCAGGACTCCAAATGTGAGTCGCAAAAGCCCCTTGGGGGGATATTAGGGTGTCACCCTGACTCGAGTTTTTTGTGGGGTCCCGGTGGTGTGTGCCGGGAAGAATGGGATGGGATGGGGTGGGAAAGGATGGGATGGATGTGGATTGGGGTGTGGGATGAGGTCTGAGGTAGGGGAATGGGTGGGATGGGGCCTGGGATGAGGCAGCTGAAGGTTCAGGGTGATGAAGCCGGGCGACCCCACTCCTTAGGGGCTTGCGGAGTATCCGACAGCTGTGCGGGAGATTTGGGGTACCCCTGATCCTTCGGGGGTGGCGCTGGCAGCGAGGGGACACGTGGCTCCGGCACCTCTGGACCCCACCTGCACCCCCCTCGCCCCCAGCGCCCCCGGGAGTGGAATTTGGGGAGGGGGGAGGTGGGGGCCGCCCAGGCCGGGCCCCCCTTGCTGTCCCGGCAACTGGGGGCCGAGTGCGGGGGGAGCCCCGCGGGCATTGCCCGGCCCTGCCCGGCACGGCTGATGCCGCCCGCCCGCGCTGCGCACTGCTCCGGACTGGTGCTGCCAGTGCCGCGCGGGGCGGGGCCGCTTCGGGGACCCCCCAGGGCAGAGCGCTTTGGGCTGTTTTGGGGCTCTGGGCACCTGCAAAACCGGCGCTGGGCACGGCAAGAGCGTGTGAGGACAGCTGGGGCCCTACTGGTGGCACTGGTGGCGCTGGGAGTCCCCCCGGCCGCAGGGTGAGCGGGGGGCGCGGTGAGGGGGGGCTGGTAGCCGAAATAGAGATAAATGGGGATTGGGACCCCCAGAGTGGGCAGGAGGGACCTGGAACCCCCAAAACCAATCATAGGTGAGGAGGGGTTGGGGATTGAGGGGACGATGGTGAAAGGGCAGAAGAGCAGGGGAAAAGAGGGGGATGGGACACCCAAAGAGAGCGGGAGGGGGATGGGACACCCAAATGGAGGTGGGAGGGGTCTGTGGATTGGGAGAAGGATGGGAAAGGGGAGGAGAGGGGAGGGAAAGGGCAGGGATGGGAGTTGGGATGGAAGCAGGGCAGTTCCATGGGGGTCCAGCCCTGTCCCTCAGCACTCGATCCCCAGAGCAATTCCCTGGGGCTCTGGGGGAGGTGGACTCGCACTAGGGGGGTCCCAGAGCCCCCTGCCTGTCCCTCGGGGCTAATCAGGGGGTTCTCCCCACCCAACAGCCATTGATGTGGCAGCTGTGGGGCAGAGGAGGGTGGGAAATGGGGGTCCAGGGTGGGTATGGAGGAGGAGCGAGAGGGATAGGAGGGAGAGAGGAGGAGGAGGAGGGAGAGGAGGTGAAGGAACAGAAGGAGCAGGAGAAGCCAACACCCACCTGCTGAGTCTGCAGCTTCCTTTGGCCTGACAACATTCTACAGGTGTCCAGGGAGGGGGAGTTCACCCCAAATCTATCCGGGGATTCCTGAGAGGTGCTTTTTTGGAGCTGGATTTTTCTGGAATCGAGCCCCAAATATCTTTGCATGTGCCTGGGAGGGATTTTTTGAGGGGGAGGGGATGTTTGGGTCTTGCAGGACTCCAAAGCTGAGCCATAATTGCCCCTTGGGCAATCCACCTGGCGATCGCCTGGCACCTGGGTGAGACATTGGTTCTGGGAATCTCCAGGAGAGCCAGGGGATGGAACATGGGACCCCCAGAGTGGGAGAGCAGAGAGAGGCAATACCGGAGCTGTGGGACCCCTGGCAGCCTGGAGGGGTGGGGGAGGCTGGAGATGAGGCAGGGCTGGGACACTGTGACACTGAAAGGGGTGATGGGGAGAGGGGGAAGCCCTGAGTGGCTGGAGTGGGGGGAGCCTGAAGAGGGGGACCCTGGGAGCCAAAGCGCAATCAGGGAAGGGACCTGTGGGACACCCAAAATCACCTGGCATCCCTTGGCATGGAATGCCAGAAGTGGAATCCCAGGACCCATGGGTTCCTGAGCAGCTTTGAGAACGGGAACTCCCTGAACTCCAAAGTTGTGAGATTGAAAACGGGCAACTCCTGGAGGCTTTTTTTTACTTACTCCTGATTCTTGGAGGTTTTTATGCACCCCAGACACCTGATGACATCTAGAGATAGACTTGGGCATGAGGAACCCTGGACCCCCTTACACTTTGTTTTTCCCCCAAACCAGGATTTGTCATTCTCAAACCTTGGCCAGATGGAGAATGAGGCTGTGAGGAGCAGGAAGATGTCCCAGGACAGCCAGGCAGGTGAGGAGGAAGTCACTGCCCCTTTTCCCCTGTCTTCTCCTCCCAGCCCAGCATCGACCCTGCTGCAGGACAATCCAGCTAGTGATGCTGTCCTGCTGGGGATGCACTGGGGGGATGTCCTTCCCCTTCCTCCTGGCACGGAGGCAAATTCCCATCCTCTCCTTGTCCTTCCCTTCCTCCTTCCCTCTCTTCTTCTTTCCTTCCTTCTCTTCCTCTCTCCTTGTTCCTTCTTCCCATCCTCCCTTTCCTTTCTGTTCCTTCTTGCCATTTTTCTTTTTGTTCCTTCTTGTCTTTCCATCTCCTTTTCCCCTCCTCTTCCTCCTTCCTCCCGTATCTCCACTCCTTATTCCTTTTCCTTGTTCCACCCTCTCCTTGTCCTTCCTGCCCCAGACAATGAGCTGAAGACAGAGACCACGGAGGACAAATTCCCCCAGCTGAGCCTCTTGGAAGAGATTGTTTTGAGCAGCTCCACAGTGCAGGAATTCAACGGTGAGGAAAAGCCACAGAGATCCCCCATGAGGAGGGGCTGCAAAGCCAGCCCAGGGTGCTCCAACGAGGAAAGACTCACCCTGTGCCAGGAAGGAGGCCAGTGCTTTAGCTGGAGCTCTGACCTGCTGGTCCAGCAGCAACTTCACACCAGGGAGAGACCCTACAAGTGCTTGGAATGTGGGAAGAGCTTCAGCCACACTTCCAACCTCTTCATCCACCACCGTGTGCACATGGAGGAGAGGCCATACACGTGCGTGGAATGCGGGAAGAGCTTCAGCCGGAGCTCCAATCTCATCAGGCACCAGCACCTGCACACTGGGGAGAGGCCCCATGAGTGTGGGGAATGTGGAAAGAGCTTCAGCACGAGCTCAATGCTAGTCCAGCACCAGAGGATCCACACAGGGGAGAGGCCCTACGAGTGTCCCGAGTGTGGGAAGAGATTTAAGACCAGATGGGGTCTCCGCAAGCATCAGCAGATTCACACGGAGGAGAGGCCCTTCCTGTGCCCCGATTGTGGGAAGGGCTTCAAATGCAACTCCGACCTCATCACCCACCAGCGCATCCACACCGGGGAGAGGCCCTACAAGTGTCCTGAGTGTGGGAAGAGGTTTCAGCGCAGGTTCAATCTCCTCGTACATCAGCGGACGCACACAGGGGAGAGGCCCTTCTGCTGCACTGACTGTGGGAAAGGCTTCAAGCAAAACTCCAACCTTGTCACCCACCGGCGCATCCACACAGGGGAGAGACCCTACAAGTGTCCTGAGTGTGGGAAGAGTTTCACCCAGAACTCTAACTTGACCCAACACCAACGGAGGCACCGGTAAGGGAAGCCCTGCGAGTGCCCCGACTGTGGGAAAAGCTTCTTGTGCTGCTCCAACTTCATCCCCCATAGGAGGACCCATGATGGGACTGATTTAGAGTAAAATAGAAATTATTAATTTAAAAGAACTAGAAGCTGGATAATAGTAATAACAACTTTTGAACTGATTTAGAAGGCCAGAGATTGGATAATGATTTACTAAGATTTGCCTGCTGAAGACAATTTATTATTCGCTTAATGATTTTGTGCCTACCTAGTATTGGGGAGGATAGAGAGATGAGAGCCAAATAATTGAGAAAAACCACTGAGTGTAATCGAGCATCCCACCCTTGGACCCCAGGACCGGTACAAGTTAGATCTCTGGCTTGGAGTTGGACCAAGAACCAAGGGAGCATGTGCAAGGGAGCAAGGTGAAGAGTTCATCGTGAGGAAGACTATCGATTGTACCATCATTAACTATTTGAGACCCGTGCCCACAATTAATCTGTGACACTGCGCTTGCGCGAGCATATTTAAATAAACTTTGAACTCAATATAATACGAAGCGGGGATTGGTAATGAATATGTATAGGGGCTTTGTCTAACTTTATGCATATGTAATCTGTAACCTAATGTAAACCAAGTAAAGTGCTGCTGAGGGTGTGCATGCCTTTGGAGGGGCTACCCGCCATGCACCCCAGCTGGAATAAACACATACCTACTTCATAACGATCTGAGTTGTGGAGTCAATTCCGTGCTTCATTTGGCACCCCAGATGGGACAAGGTTTGCCTGGCTGCAGGATCGACTGAGGAGCTGACATCCTAGGTGTGCCCCGGGATTTTCCTGGAGCACCTCCGCTCCTCGGCCGCTCTCTGTGGGGGCAAACGATGACCATCTGATACAGCAGAGAAACGGTATGTGTTTTGGATATAGGGAAGCCTGTAAGTCGTATACACGTGGCTAGGGCTGGCTGGTAAGACACAGAGAGACGTCCTGTGCGCAGCGTAATCCCTGAGTGGTGAGATTGCAAGCAACTGGCTAGGGCCAGCTAGGGGAACGGGAATCGGTGAGGTAATTTGTCGTCCTTAGCTGGCAGGCGGGATTGAAAGAATTATTGCCAGAAATTTATATGCTACCATCACACAGGTAACCTGACAGTGTGACCTTTGCCTCCAGACTAGCCCTGAAAATATCCCCAAACCAAATTTGGGCCAAATTGGGAAAGGGAATGGGCCTGGACAGCAGTGGCAAATTGATTTTTCGGAACTCCCAAGAAAAGGAGGGTATCGGTACTTGTTGGTATTAACAGATACCTTTTCAGGATGGCCAGAAGCCTTTCCCACTAGAACTGTCAAAGCCCGGGAGGTAACCAAGGTATTGTTACAAGAAATAATACCACGCTTCGGAGTTCCAGCCACAATGTCCTCAGACAGAGGACCACATTTCATTTCAAAGGTGGTACAACAAGTTAGCCATCATTTAGGCATAGACTGGGAGCTTCACACCCCATACCACCCACAGTCAAGTGGTCAGGTGGAGAAAATGAACCACCTAATCAAACAGCAAATTGTCAGATTGGGGCAAGAAGCCAATTTACCCTGACCCCAATATCTTCCGCTTGCATTATTACAAATCTGAACTAAACCCAGAACTAAAGAAAAATGAAGTCCTTTTGAGATGCTCTATGGGAGACCATACGGAGTACAGAAAGGACTAGCCACCCAAGCTGGAGAGGAAACACTGACCGCCTATATGGTGGCCTTGAGTAAGCAACTCAGGAAAATTGAAAAGCATGTGGCTGGAACCTGGAGTCGGGGCCTGGACAGTCCAGTACACAACATTCAACCTGGAGATCATGTTTATGTTATATCTCTTAGAGAGAAAACTTTGGAGCCACAGTGGGAAGGACCATTTCAAGTCACTCCTTACCACTTTCACTGCGGTCAAAATGAAAGAACAGAACACCTGGGTTCATCATACTTGAGTGAAGAAAGCTCCAGAGACCCCTTGGAAAGTGGCTTCTAACGATAATGAACTGAAATTGAAATTTACCCGGGCAAAATGAATGCAATTAGAAAAGTTACTCTAGTTGGTGTTCTCACAATTACAACCATACTTCAAGGAAAAGGAGGTACTTTCAACCAGGGCGATACTGAATGGCCTTGGTCACAAGCCCTCATAGGGCATTCCAGCTTTCAGGGAAAGTACCCTACAGACAGCCTTCTGGATTTGGCTATAATTGTAATGCATGATGATGAAATTTACCACCCACCTGAATGGGCTTGGAATCAAAATGAGTAGATCATGACCCTACCTGGTGTCTTTAATGAAAAAATCCAGGTGGGATACAGAAAAATAGATGGAAAAGCCTTTTCTATTAAATTTTAATTTAGCATTTAAAATCCACTGTAATGTTTTTAAAGAAATATGTTTTATTAAAAATTGGCAAACTGTAAATTTAAAATCATGCATTACACAAGAACAACAAGGGTTTATCTGTGAGTAACACAATTGATGCCAAAGATACATGCTTAGATGTTGAGCAAAGCACATGCCACTTTGAAGTTCACCCGGATACTAGTCAGAAAACAGTACTTGTATATATTGGTCAGGGTTGTGTTTGTTTAAGAACAATGTGTGTTTTCATAGAAGTAGATAATGACAGTGTTACTTTGGATGTTAGGAATCATTCTAATTTTTGTATTTGTAATTTTGTGAAGATCATTGGGTGTGACTTTTTGTATTTGGCACTAGTTGTATCTCGTCAATTGATAAAATCCAATTACACAATGTATCATGAAGTATCATCAACACCTATTGGGATGAACCTTATGCTGGTAAAACAATTGGTAGAGCACCAAGACTTAATTAACATCCTAAAAGGAATTCAAAAAAGTGGAAAGAAAATTTTAATAACCATTCACCATGATACAGAGGAAATAAGCAGAGTCTTGCAAAGAGCCAAACAGGATGTGGATCACCACTGGTGGGATGTGCTTTTTGGATGGTCACCTACTGCAACTGGTATCCTTAATACATTATGTCACCCCATAATTGTTTTACTAATTTTGGTAGGTATTAGTCTTGTTTTATCTGTTCTGCTATTTGTTTGGAATTGTAGGATGTTAAAGAGGCTATCCATTTAAATGACTTTATCGAATGTACATGGTAAGGCACTGAGAGATATTTATCGCAGAAGCTTGCTAGAAGAAGAATCCATTTACTAGTAAAAGAATTTACTAATTTTATAGAAAAGGGGGGACTGATTTAGGGTAAAATAGAAATTATTAATTTAAAAGAACTAGAAGCTGGATAATAGTAATAACAACTTTTGAACTGATTTAGAAGGCCAGAGATTGGATAATGATTTACTAAGATTTGCCTGCTGAAGACAATTTATTATTCGCTTAAAGGTTTTGTGCCTACCTAGTATCGGGGAGGATAGAAAGAAGAGAGCCAAATAATTGAGAAAAACCACTAAGTGTGACCGAGCATCCTGCCCTTGGACCCCAAACTGGTACAAGTGGGTTCTCAGGCTTGGACTTGGATCAAGAACCAAGGGAGCATGCACAAGGGAACAGGGTGAAGAGTTCATCGTGAGGGAGACTATCGATTGTACCATCATTAATTATTTGGGACCCGTGCCCACAATTAATCTGTGACACTGCGCTTGTGCGAGCATATTTAAATGAACTTTGAACTCATTATAATACGAAGCGGGGATTGGTAATGAATATGTATAGGGGCTTTGTCTAACTTTATGCATATGTAATCTGTAACCTAATGTAAACTTAGTGAAGTTCTGCTGAGGGTGGGCATGCCTTTGGAGGGGCTACCCGCCATGCAGCCCAGCTGGAATAAACACATACCTACTTCATAACTATCTGTGCTTCACCTGATCCATTCTCCTTTAGAAGGAGCCATGAGGGCTGTGAGGTGCTGTGATGGCCATGAGGGCCCTTGAAGAATTGTGAGGCACTGTGAGAGATCGTGAGAAGCTGTGACTGGAAATGAAGAGCCATGAAGGGCCATGAGAACCCATGAGGTGTTGTGATAAAGGCTTCAGGTTCCCCACTGTCAGCGTTTAGGGAAGGCCTGGAATTTTTCTCTATCACTGTTACTAAGCAACAAATAGTTGGGTGTTTAGAGCCATCAAGTCTTTTGTAAAAGACAAAAGATGTGCTTGGGCAGGGCAGGGTAAGGGAAGAGCCGGCTCTTGGAATGCTCTCTCTCGTGTTTCGGACGCTGAGAGGAGAGGGTGCTCTTTGCTTTTCGGCTGCGACCAGAGGAGATCCAACTGTGCCCTGTTTTTTCTTCTCCTGGCTGGGTGAGCTTTGAGTCAACCTTTTTTCCCACTGGGAAGTGCACGTTTCCCCAGGCTGTGTTTTTCTCGCAGCAGCTGCCGAGAGAGTCCGGCTGCCTCTGCTGCCTGCCCCCGCCCTCTGCCGCACGAGACCGCGGCATCTGCTGTGACTGCAGAAATCCTTGCTACCTCGGTAGCTAGCTGGGGAGAGCCAGCTCCTACCCCTGCCGCCCTGCTTTTTGCCGCTCCGAGCTGCCCTGCCTGCTTTTTCTGCCTGTCCACCATTACCAGCTGTGTGAGGCTGACCTGACCCTGCGCCACAGCACCACCTGCAGCCGCTCGGCAGTCATCGCACCTGCCCTGCCCGGCCGGGAGCTCAACAGTGCCCCTGCTGCTTGCAACCGTGATTACACCACACGGGAAAGGGTTCGGCAGCTCACAAGTCATCTGGTATTGGTTTCTGGTTCTAGTTGTGGTTGCTATTATTGTTATTGTTTGTTTATAGATGCTAGTAAAGAACTGATATTCCTTTTTCCATACCTTTGCCTGAAAGCCCTTGATTTTCAAAATTAAATAATTCAGAGGGAGGGGAAAATCACATTCTCTGTCCTAAGGGAGGGTTCAACCTCTCTTGGTAGACACCTGTCTTTCAAACCAGGACACCCACCCATTCCTTTTTAATGTGTACTTCTCACCTATTGTCCTGCCTTCCCCACCCCACGTGGTCCTGGCCACTCCCTCAGGTTTCCCTATTGGTTCCTGTACCCTAACTCTGGCCATGTACCTCCCCTGTACCCAGAGGTCCCTGGGCCAATGTGCTTTCCCCGCCCCTCTCTGTTTCCCTATAAAACCCCTCACCCTCCACCATCGTGTGGTCTATGCAGACATGTCTATGCAGCATGTAGTCTGTGCACATACATCTGGCTGTCTATGCACCACACGTGTCTGTGCATGTGAGGCCTTCACCCACGAGGCATCTCTGCCTCGGGGAGGTCGTTGGCCTCTACTGCACCATGCGAATAAACATCTTCCACGGACACGCTGCGTAGACCCTCCTTGCCTTCTTTATCACCGGCAGTTGTGGAAGCAGACAAACCAGAGCTAGCCTTATGGCTCCCTGGCCGGTGAGAGCGCAGTGTCCAGCCCTGGGGCAGAAGGTTTGCTGTGCTGAGGCGCTGAACCGGGCTGGGCAGAGACGCTTTTGGGTAAGGTCTGCTATAATAACATCCCTCAAACCGCAACAGTGGAGAGACCCCAAAACCCAGGAGCTCCCCTCACACCATCCCATCACCAGCCTGCAGCCACTCCAGGGTGACACTGTGCCCTCAGAACTGAGAGGTGACTCAGAACGGGGAGGTGGAGCTGTACTGGGATCACTGGGAGCCCTGGTGGGGGTGCTGGGGGATGGCACTGAGGTTTTGAGCTGTCCCCGGTGTTTGGGGACCCCCAACCCCTGCAGATCCTGACGGGGGAGGACTGGAACGCGGTGATGTACGATGGCATCATGGCCTACGGTGGCCCCGTGTTCCCCGGGATGCTCGTCTGCGTCTACTTCGTCGTCCTCTTCATCTGCGGGAACTATGCGTGGGCAGGATGGGAACTGGGGGCACTGGGAGGGACTGGGGGCACTGGGAGGGACTGGGGCACTGGGGGCACTGGGAGGGACTGGGGGCACTGGGACGGACTGGGGCACTGGGGGCAATGGGAGGGACTGGGGGCACTGGGGGCACTGGGGGCATTGGAGGCACTGGGGACAGTCAGAGGCACTGGGATGGTCTGGGAGGCACTGGGGAGGACTGGGGGTATTGGGAGGGATTGGGCCACTGGGGGCACTGGGAGGGACTGGGGCACAGGGGGCACTGGAGGCACTGGGGACAGTCAGAGGCACTGGGGACACTCAGAGGCACTAGGATGGTCTGGGAGGCACTGGGGAGGACTGGGGATACTGGGAGCACTGGGAGGGACTGAGGGCACTGGAAGGATATTGCGGGAATACAGGGAAGATACTTGGAGGATACTGGGAGCACTGGTGAGCCCTTCCCTCCCCTCAGACATCCTCCTCAACGTCTTCTTGGCCATCACAGTGGACAACCTGGTGGATGGTGTGTGGCAGGACTTCCCCCCTCCCCCTTCTCTCTCTCCCTGATCGCTGGCCGGAGATCGATGGTTTAGATTAAGTTGATAGCTTAATCCAGGCTATCGAATACTGGCGCCTGGAAGCCAAGGTGAGACACTGAGAGAATGTGAAGAATTTTTGAGTGACCGCAAATACACACACTCTTTCCCTATAAAAAACACCACGAAACCTCGGAAAGGTAGAAGCTTTCTACATGGACATTGGAGCATGAAGTAAAGTCTTCTCCCCAGGGTTTGGACACAGCCCTGTGGTTACTTCCCTGGGATTGGGTGAGGAATTCTAATGTATTCCAGCTCCAAAATTGGATTTGGTAAGATCATTGGTTTCCTAAATTGTATTATTCTGGCTAACTTATAAGTACCTTTCTTAACTTGCATTTCAGCTAGCTCAAGCAAGCATCTTTTAACTTGCATTAAGCAAGCATTTCTTAACTTGCATTTTTAAACTATTTTTATAGTTCAAGCAAGCTTTTACCCCATAATTGCATTTTTAGCTATTATAGTGTTGCAATTATGCATTCATTGTGTGTCTATGTGTGTCAATCTGTTCTGTGTTTGTATGTTTGTTATTTTCTGTGTCTAATAAATGGTATTTTTAGACTAATCGGCCAAATATCAAAGATCCTTGCGAACGGGACTAAGTCTTGGGGAACTAGCTATCCTAAAGTCTGTCAAACTGCAAAAACACATTAAGCTCCTGTCTCCCATGCAAGACATAGTGACAACATCAACTCGGGAGGGGACAAAAAGTGAGCCCTGGGGACTTTTTGGGGGTGATGGGGGGGGCTGCCTGACCCCTGGGACTCCTGGGGGGTCCCCAACCCCCTGGATCCTCTGGTTGAGTCCCCCTTTGTCCCCCAACCCAGGGAAAAGGCTGGGGACAGGGAGCCAGGATGTGTCTGTGAAGGTGAGTTGGGGGTCCTGGGAGGGGGTGAAGGTGAGTTGGGGGTCTTGGGGGCTAAGTGTGAGTGGGGGGTCCTGGGGGGCCCCCCCCTCCCCTCCTGAGTGTGCACAGCCCTCATCCCCTTCCCCTTTCCTCCCCAGGTTGAGGGGGATCGGCCAGAGGAGGAAGGGGAGGAGGAGGAGGAGGAGGAGGGGAATGAGGAAGGTGAGTGTCACCTGCCTGGACATCAGGGGACACGGGGGGGTGGCAGTGGCCTGATGTGGGGGTCCCTGGAGGGGGTTGTGACAGTCCTTGAACATTAGGGTCCATGGGAAGGTGACAGTGCTGTGACATGGGGACCCTGCAGGGGGATGGCAGTGCCTGGAGTGGGGGTTCCCACAGGAGGGTGACAGTGGCTGGAAATGGGGGGACCCTGGGAGGTGACAGTCCTTGACCATGGGGTTCCCTGGAGGGGTGGGGGGTCCCTGGGAGGTGACAGTGCCCTGATTTGGGAATCCCTGGAAGGAGACAATGGTGCCCCACCATGGGGGGTTCCTGGGAGGTGACAATGCCCGGACATGGGGGTCCCTTGCAGGTGACGAGGAGGCTGGGGGAGAGTGTGACAGCCTGGAGAGGGCCAGGCTGGAGTCCCTGGAGGAGCCCCCCAAGCCCGAGGTGACCCCAATCCCCGAGGGCAGTGCCTTCTTCGTGCTGAGCAGCACCAACCTGTGAGTGGCACTGGGAGCACTAGGGACACTGGTGTTGGCAGCAGTGGGAGCAATGGGGACACTGGGGATACTGGTGGTTGAGCCCCTGAGAACAATGGGGGAGTGGAGACACAAGGGACATGGAGGGACTGGGGACACAAACTGGGGGGACTGGGACCATTGGGACTGGACAGCTGGGAGCACTGAGAGCACTGGGATTGAAACCGAGAGCACTGGACTGGGAACATGAACACTGAGGGACTGGGGACAAACTGGAAGCACTGGGAGCACTGGAGACACTAAGAACAATGCAGGGACTGGGAACACAAACTGGGGGGACTGGGAGTACTAGGAATGGAAGGCTGGGAACACCGGGGGCACTGTGACGGGAGTGCTGGGGGCACTGGGACCACTGGGAGCACTGGGAATGGAGAACTGGGGGCACTGGGAGCACTGGCAGTCACTGGAGGCCTGGTTTGGGGCACTGGGGACACAAACTGGGGCAGACTGGGAGCACTGGGAGCTGACCTTTTCCTGGTGCAGGCTGCCGGTGAAGTGCCATGCCCTGATCAACCACCACTTCTTCACCAACCTCATCCTCATCTTCATCATCCTCAGCAGCATCTTGCTGGCCGCAGAGGACACCATGTGCGCCCACTCACCCCAAAACCATGTGGGCTATTGGGCGCACTGGGCAAACTGGGAGGAACAGGGAGAACTGGGGGGTGTGGGGGGAATTCACCCTGTAACCTTGTGGGATATGGGATCTGCTCGCCTGGAGTTGGGGGGCAGAAATGGGGGGCTGGGAAGGGTGGGGGGGAGGTGGGGGAGATCTGGGTGGGTTTGGGGTGTCCTGGGAGGTTGGGGGTGTTTGAGGGGGGTCGGGGTCACCCCATTTCCCCCCCACACCAGATCCCGGGCTACTTCGACTATGCCTTCACCTCCATCTTCACCATGGAGATCCTGCTCTGAAGTTGTAGGGTCCGGAGGGGTCCGGCTGCCTTAGTCCCAATGGCTTCCGGGGCTTCGGGAGACCTCGGAGGCCTCACCTGGGCCCAAGCTCTCAGCCCTCCCGGCTGTTCAGCTCTGTCCCAGAGGTGGCTACGGTCAGCCTCAGTGCTCCCAGGCTCGCTCCTTGGAGCGGCAGGGACCACGCGGCGGCGGCGGGTGCCTACCGAGCAGGAACGCCGTGGAGTCGCTGGTCGCTTCCCGTGATAAAGAAAGTGCGACGAGCTGAGAGTCATCAGTGCGCAGTTTATTAAGGAGAAGCGGCACGGGGGAGGCACACTGGGGGCTCTCGGGTGGGGCGGTCCACGCAGCTACCGGGCGCAGAACCCGGCGGGGCTGGGGTCGCGGCCACACCACGCCGAGAGAACAAAGGGAGGGGGTTTTTAGGGGGAAATACGGGATTTCCCGGGGAGGAACAACAGGGGCGGAGCCAACGGGGCTCCGGGACAACATGAGGGACAAGCGGGGGAGCAAATGAAATATAACTAGGGAGTGGATTACAAACAACTCATGGGGGAAGCCCAGCAACAGAACATTCTAGTGAGGGCAAGCAGCGGGGGCGGTGCTAGGGGCGGGGAAGCAAACTTTAAACCAATAAACTTAGGAAAAACTTTCCAGGGGAGGGAGAGAGCGGTTTACGGCTCGGCCTCCTCCGAGTCCCAGGTGATGGCATCCTCGGCAGCGTCCCCGTGGATTACGCCGACCGCCGGCCTCGGGGACTCGGGATCTGCAGCATCGGGCTGCCGCACCCCCACACTGCTCAAGGTATGAGGGGGGCTCCCAGGGTTTGGGGTGGGATTCCCCAGGGTTTTAGGTGGCAATTCCCCAGGGTTTGGGGGTTATCAAGGTTTTGGGGTCTCCAGGGATAGGATGGGTTCCGAATTTGGGGCTCACAACCTCCCGCAGATGACGGTGTTCGGCGCATTCCTGCACAAAGGCTCCTTCTGCAGCAACTGGTTCAACCTCCTGGACCTGCTGGTGGTTGGCGTCTCCCTCATCTCCTTCGGCATGCAGTGAGTTGGGGGCAACCAGGAACACTGGGAGGCACTGGGAGTGGCTTAGCTCAACACTGGGGGCACTGGGAGAGTACAAGGTACGGCACTGGGAATACTGGGACCATTGCTGGGGATGGTAGAATGTGGGGAATTAGCTAATAGAAAAGGAACATACAGACAAACAAGCTGTTTCTTAACAATAGCCGTACTCAGCTAGATATTGCCTAAGATGCCTGTGTCCAATCAGCGATTTAGGGCACAATAACCTTGCTGCAACATAGAGGTGGTGGGAGCCGTCAAGAATGCAGTAATCACTAGCAAGAATGCAGAAATCAGACATTATAGCTAATATGTATCTATGTTTAAGGCAAGTAGCCAAACTTAGGGCGTGGAAGTATATAACCAATAATGTTGTACGATTACAGAATATGCATGATCTAGTTAACTACACTATAAAACTGTATACTGCAGATCAATAAACTGAAGCTTGCTGTAAAAACTCATATTGGGTTGTCAAGTTTTCCTTTAAATCTCGGCAGTAGAAAACAGTGGAAGTGCTGCTGGAGGCACTGACGGCATTACTGGGAGCAGTGGGAGCATTACTGGGGGGCACTAGGGCATTACTGGGAGCACTGGGAGCGTTACTGGGAGCACTGGTGTGTCCCTTGGCAGCTCCAGCGCCATCTCAGTGGTGAAGATTCTGCAAGTCTTGCGTGTCCTGAGGCCACTGCGAGCCATCAACAGGGCCAAGGGCCTTAAGGTGGGCAACTGGGAGCACTAGGAGGAAACACTCAGCAGTTCCCCAGGCAGGCTGGAGGCTGTCCCCATTGTCCCTGTGTCCCCAGTGTCCTGAGGGAGCAGTGTCACAGGTGTCCCCAGCACACAGTGGCCTCAGTATCCCTGTTGTTCCCATGTCCCAGTGTCCTTGCTATCCCTGTGTCCTGGTGTCCCTGACATCATCCCATCCCCATCCCCAGCATATGGTGTCCCCATGCCCTGGTGACAGCTCTGTCCCTGTCCCCAGCATGCTGTGTGCCTGGTGTCCCCCTATCCCAGTGACACCCCAGAACCTGGTGTCTCTGTGCCCTGGTGACACCTCTGTCCCTGTCCCTGTGCCCCGGTGACACCCCTGTCCCTGTCCCCCTGCCCTGGTGACACCCCTGTCCCTGTCCCCAGCAGGTGGTGTCCCCGTGCCCTGGTGACACTCTTGTCCCTGTTCCCATGCCCTGATGACACCCCTGTCCTTGTCCCTGCCCCTGTGGCCCGGTGACACCCCTGTCCCCATCCCTGTCCCCAGCACGTGGTGCAGTGTGTGTTCGTGGCCATCCGCACCATCGGGAACATCATGATTGTCACAACACTGCTGCAGTTCATGTTCGTCTGCATTGGGGTGCAGCTCTTCATGGTGGGGCTCTGAGGGTCCCCAGCCCCCCCCGAGGGTCCCCAGCACCCCCTGAGGTGTCCCCAGCCCACCCTGAGGGATCCCCAGCCCACCCTGAGGTGTCCCCAGCACCCCCTGAGGTGTCCCCAGACCCCCCAAGGGGTCTCCACCCCCTGAGGAGGCTGAGGGTCCCCCTGACCTCCTGGTCCCCCCAGGGCAAATTCTACAGCTGCACTGACGAGGCCAAACACACGCCAGGAGAATGCAAGTGAGTGTCTTGACTGACCCAAAAACTGACCCCACACTCCCCAAACTGACCCCTGCAACCCCAAACTGACCCCTGCACCCCAAACTGACCCCTGCACCCCAAACTGATCCCACTCTCCCCAAACAGACCTCACACCCCAAAGTGACCTCACACCCCCAAATGCACCCCATATGCCCCAAACTGACTCTTGGTGTACAAGGATGGGTCATGTCCCATCTGTCAGTGGTGGCAGTGTCCTGCTGGAGGTCGGGATCTCACCCTGGCTGTCCCTGTGTCCCTGTCCCAGGGGGACATTCCTGGTGTACAAGGACGGTGACGTGTCCCACCCATCGGTGAGGGAGCACCTCTGGCTCAACAGCGACTTCAACTTCAACAACATCCTGGCAGGGATGATGGCTCTGTTGACCGTGTCCACCTTCGAGGGGTGGCCCACGTGAGTCCCCGGGCTGGCCGTGGGGACACTGCCACCCACCACAGGGACACCTCCCCAACCCCGTGTCCCCCCAGGCTGCTGTACAAGGCCATTGACGCCAACGCCGAGGACCAGGGGCCCATCTACAACTACCGCGTGGAGATCTCCATCTTCATCATCTACATCATTGTCATCGCCTTCTTCAAGATGAACATCTTCATGGGCTTCGTCATCACCTTCCGTGCTCAGGGCGAGAGTGAATACTGCAACTGCGAGCTCGACAAGAACCAGGTCAGGGGACGTGGTGGCCCTGCAGTGGCCCTCTGGTGTCCCCATGGCCCTGCAGAGTCCCATATCCCTGTGTCAGCCCTGTGTTCCCACAGCAACCCCACAATGTCCCCACACTGTCCCCATGCCATCCCCATGCTCCCACAGCAGTAGTGCGTAGAGGGACAGCAGAGTGGCAGTGTCCCCATGTCATCAGGGTGTCCCTGCAGCCACAGTGCCTGGGGAGGAAGCAGGGTGGCTGTGTCACTGCAGTGTCCCTTTTCCATCCCAGTGTCCCCTTAGAAGCAGTGAGTGGTGTGGCAGTGGGGTGGTCATGTCCCTGCAGTGTCCCTATGCCATCCCCATGTCCCCACAGTGCCTGTGTGTGTAGGGGCAGTGGGGTGGCTGTGTCCCTACAGTGTCCCCAGCTGCCACAGTGGCAGTTGTGTGTAAGGGCAGCGGGATGGCAGTGGGGTGGCCATGTCCCTGCAATGTCCCCATAGTGCCTGTGTGTGTAGGGGCAGTGGGGTGGCAGTGGGGTGGCTGTGTCCCTGCAATGTCCTCACGCTGTCCCCACAGCAGCAGTGGGGTGGCAGTGGGGTGGCCGTGTCCCTGCAATGTCCCCACCCTGTCCCCACATTGTCCCCACAGCAGCAGTGTGTGTAAGGGCAGTGGGGTGGCCGTGTCCCTGCAATGTCCTCACAGCAGCAGTGGGGTGGCAGTGGGGTGGCCGTGTCCCTGCAATGTCCCTGCCCTGTCCCCATGCTGTCCCCACAGCGGCAGTGTGTGTTGGGGCAGTGGTGTGGCAGTGGTGTGGCCGTATCCCCACACTGTCCCCATGCTGTCCCCACAGTGGCAGTGTGTGTTGGGGCAGTGGTGTGGCCCTGTCCCCACACTGTCCCCATGCTGTCCCCACAGCGGCAGTGCGTGGAGTACACGCTGAAGGCGCAGCCCCTGCGCTGGTACATCCCCAAGAACCGCACCCAGTACCACGTGTGGGCCATGGTCAACTCTACCGCCTTCGAGTACATCATGTTCATCCTGATCCTGCTCAACACCATCACCCTGGCCGTGCAGGTGAGGGGGACACCTTGGGGGGACCGAGGGGTCATGGGGGGACAGTTACAGACCCTCGTGTGTCCCCACAGCACTACGAGCAGTCGAAGCCCTTCAACTACGTGATGGACCTGCTCAACATGGTGTTCACAGGGCTATTCACTGTGGAGATGGTGCTCAAGATCATCACCTTCAAGCCCTGGCTATGCTGGGGGGCTGTCACAGGGTGGGCGTGGCACTGTGGGGTCACACAAGGGGGGATGTCACAGGACAGGGGGTCCTCACCACCTTTCTCCCCCAGCATTACTTCTGTGATGCCTGGAACACCTTTGATGCCCTCATCGTGGTGGGCAGTGTGGTGGACATCGCTGTCACTGAAGTCAGCATGAGTCACCCTCTTTGTCTCCTGGCTCATGGGAGGTTTTGTGGGGGTCCTGGATGTCTGGGTCTCCCCTTGTCCATGTCCTCATGTCCCGTCTGTTTGTCTTCATCATCTTCATTGTCTCCATCATCTCATCTCCATGATCTCCATCATCTCATTTCCATCTCCATCATCTCATCTCCATCATCTCCATCATCTCCATCTTCATCGTGACGTCTGTATGTGACAACAGAATGGGGGACATGTCGGTGAGGTACGGGGGGTGTCCCCAGCTGGGGGATTTTTGGGGGAGGTTTGCAGGGGTTTTGGGGTGCCCCTGACTCCCCTCCCCGCAGAGCTCGGAGGACAGTTCCCGCATCTCCATCACCTTCTTCCGGCTCTTCCGCGTGATGCGCTTGGTGAAGCTACTCTCCAAGGACGAGGGCATCCGCACGCTGCTCTGGACCTTTGTCAAGTCCTTCCAGGTGGGATGTGGAGGACACTGGGGTACACAGGGGAGGGGGACACGGGGAGGGGACAGCACCCCTCACCCCCCACTCTGTCCCCAGGTCCTTCCCTACGTCGCCCTGCTCATCGCCATGATCTTCTTCATCTATGCTGCCATTGGGATGCAGGTGAGGGGTCTGGGGGGAGCCTGCCCAGGTGAGTGGGAGGTGAGGGGCGTGGGGGGTGATGTCCTACCAACCCCAGGCCACCCAGACCCGTCCTGTCCCCCTCAGACCTTCGGGAAAGTGGCGCTGCAGGACGGCACACAGATCAACTGCAACAACAACTTCCAGACCTTCCCCCAGGCTGTGCTGCTGCTCTTCAGGTGGGGCTGGGGGGCTGGAGGGGCCTGGGGGGGGGTCGGGGGGGCCTGGGGGGCTCTGGGTTTCCCGTGGGACTTTGGAGCTTCCTCCAAGCAGGTATGCAATGGAGGGTACGGGTGTGTCCCATGGCATGCAGGTGTGTCATGGGGGGTACAGGTGTGCCCCATGAAGGGTACAGGTGTGCCATGGGGGGTACAGGTGTGTCCCATGGGGTGTAGGTGTGCCACGGGGGAGGCATAGCAGGAGATCATAGCCAGCCTGCCGGGCAAGCGCTGTGACCCTGAGTCGGATGCAGGCCCAGAGGAGGAATTCATCTGCGGCAGCAGCTTCACCATCTCCTACTTCATCAGCTTCTTCATGCTCTGCGCCTTCCTGGTGAGAGACGTGGGAGGCCATGGCCCCACAGCCCTGCCCCACAGCCCCTGCCCTGCCCCACAGCCATGCCCCACAGCTCTGCCCCACAGCCCTCAGGAGCCACTGGAGGATCCCAAGCCGTCTTCACCCCCACAGATTATCAACCTGTTCACAGCTGTGATCATGGAAGACTTCGATTACCTGACGCGGGACTGGTCCATCCTGGGCCCACATCACCTGGATGAGTTCAAGCGTGTGTGGTCTGAGTGCGACCCTGCGGCCAAGTGTGTAACTGTCCCCCTGTCCCCAGCTGGGGGGGGGGTCCAGGTGTCCGGACCACCCGTGACCCCCTGACCCCCCCAGGGGCCGCATCAAGCACCTGGACGTGGTGACGCTGCTGCGCCGGATCCAACCCCCGCTGGGCTTTGGGAAGCTCTGCCCACACCAGGTAGCCTGCAAGGTTTGGGGGGCGGGGTCCTGGGGGGATCTGGGGGGGGGTCCTGAGGGGCAGCCACCAGATTCATCCCCCTCTTGTCCCCTCCTCAGCGCCTGGTGGCCATGAACGTGCCCCTCAACTCAGATGGGACTGTCACCTTCAACGCGACACTCTTCGCTCTGGTCCGCTCCTCCCTCAAGATCAAGACAGAAGGTTGGGAGCTGGGGGGAGTCCAGGGGGGACCAGGGGACAGCAGGGGGTGACAGTCGGCTGTGTGTTACCCCTGCCCCTTGTCCCCTCCCTCCAGGGAACCTAGACGTGGCCAACAAGGAGCTTCGTGCTGTGGTCAAGAAGATCTGGAAGAGGACAAAGCCGAAGCTGCTGGACAAGGTCATCCCCCCGCCCGTGGGTGTGTGAGAGCCTTGTCCCCTGCCCTGTCCCCCACAGACCCCTAGCTGCCCCCTGACCCTCCGTGTCCCCCAGAGGAGGAAGTCACCGTCGGAAAGTTCTACGCCACCTTCCTGATCCAGGACTATTTCCGCAAGTTCTGGCGGCGGAAGGAGCGGGGGATGCTGGGCGCCAACGCGGGCCCCAGCAATGAGTGTGCACTGCAGGTGCGACCCCTCCCTGTGGGTGGGGCTGGGGTGTTCCAGGTGTCACCAGGTGACCCCCCTGACCCCCCCGTGTCCCCCCAGGCTGGGCTGCAGACGCTGCAGGCTTTGGGCCCTGAGATGCGGCGGGCACTGGGTGACCTAGAGAGGGACGAGGGCGGCGACACCCCTTCGAAGGAGCCACTCACCTGTGCTGTGAGACCTGCCCCACCCTGGCCACGCCCATCGGCCACACCAAATGGCCACACCTGTCCTGTGGCCACACCTACCAGCCACACTCCTGCCCCAAAGCCACACCAAATGGCCACACCTGTCCCATGGCCACACCTATCCACCACACCTGCCCCAAAGCCACACCGAATGTCCACACCTGTCCAGTGGTCATGCCCACTGACCCCACCTTTCTCTGCAGGCCCCCGAGACACTCTATGGCTCAGCACCTGGCTCCCCGCTGCTCTCCGAGCCACCCCCCGGCCCCCAGCCTGGCCCCCACCGAGGGGGAGGACCCCGCACCCCCCTCCCATGGTGGCAGGTATGAGGGGCTGGGGACACCCCGACACGGGGCAGGGGATCCCCGGGGAGGGCGGGGGTGCTCATGGCCCTGTGCGCAGGCAGTGCCCCGAGGGTGGGGAGCAGGACGAGGAAGCCCCCACCGAGGACTTGGAGGAGCCGGTAGGGGACACGGGGGACGACGAGGAGCTGGAGAGCTCGGCACCGCCCCGGCACTGCTGGGCTGGAGACAGGTACGGCGACCCTCGCGACCCTGGGGGGGACTCCCATCCTGAGGGGGGGTCCCGTCAGCCCTTGATGCTATCCCCATGCCATATAGCCGGGACCCCCGAAAGGCAGGATGTGTGCCTTTTAACTGGGGAGGGGG
Source organism: Lichenostomus cassidix (assembly GCF_008360975.1). NCBI lineage: Eukaryota > Metazoa > Chordata > Aves > Passeriformes > Meliphagidae > Lichenostomus > Lichenostomus cassidix. The sequence goes on along the minus strand of NW_028147344.1, from coordinate 94,254 downwards.
CACTGGTGGGACCTGTCCCGGGAGGGGATACTGTCACCCCATGCTTCCCTGTTCCCCCAACCCCCGACTGACCCCCTGTTCTTCCCCAGGCTGCCGGGACCCCCGCGCTGGGCGGCGGAGCTGCCCCGGGGAGGGTCGCTGCCGCTGCCCCCCCAACACTTCGCGCTCGGCAGCGGCGCCCGGGAGGGGCAACAACTGAAACGGCACCGCCTCCTGCCCCCCACCCCCGCGGGTACGGACGGCGCCGGGGAAAACGGGGAGGGGGCAAAGGAGGAGGCGGGGCTCCAGTGAGACCCTCCGAGTTCGGCCCCCGGAGTGCTGACCGAGCCCCCGGTAGCCCGGGACGGTTCCCCGGTAGCCTAGGAAGGTCCCTGGGGCTGATGGCAGGGGGAGATGACCCTGCCTGGTGCCCCGAGAGACCCACGGGGGAAGGGCCCTGTCCGGTGTGTCCCGTTAGCCCGAAAGATCTCTGAAAGGCGGGGGTGACGCTGCCCAGTGCCCCCCGGTAGCTCGGAGGGTCCCTGCCCGGGACTGACCCTGCCCAGTTTCCCGGGGGCTCTCTGGCCAGGGCTGACCCTGCCTGCTGCCCCCCAGGCCGGAAGCCCTCGTTCACCATCCGGTGCCTGCGGCCTAAGGGCAGCTGCGAAGATGAGCCCATCCCTGGCACCTACAACCCCTAGGGCCCACCCGGCCCCGCATGCCCGCAGGTACTGCTGGAGCGGTGGGGGACACACGAGGAGGGGACACCCTCACCGTGTCACCCCCGCACTGACCACCCCTCGCCCCCAGGGCCACGGCAGCTCCGAGACCTGGCGCCTGGGGGGCTCCTCGCAGGCCTGGGCAGCCCCGGCCCGCGGGCACGTCCTGTACGCGCCGCTCATCCTGGTGGAGGGGGCTCCTCCGGGGGGCGCGGGGGGCAGCCTGCCTCCCCTCAACCGCTGGTTCCCCCCGGCGCCGCTCCGCCTGCGGCCCTGCGACGCCCTGGCCCGAGGCTCGGCCGACAGCCTGGTGGAGGCTGTGAGTGTGGGGACATGCGGGGGGACGTGGGAGGGACATAGGGTGACACAGCTCGGCCAACAGCCTGGTGGAGGCTGAGTGGGGGACATGGCAGAGACATGGGGGGACACGGGGTGACAGCCTGGTGGAGGGTGTGAATGCAGGGGGGGCATGGTGGAGAAACACTGAATGGGAGATGATGGGGGGACATGCAGGGGACATGCGACAGGGACCTCTCACAGGCTGGCCAACAGCTTGGTGGAGGCCATGAGTGAGGGGGGGACACATGAGGGGACACTGGGGACACGGATGGGGACAGCCTGCGCCTTGGCCGACAGACTGGTGGAAGCAGTGAGAGAGAAGGGGGACACAGTCCCGTGCTCGGTGCCGGTGCCAGTGCCTCCCCCTCGCCCCCCTCCAGGTGCTGATCTCAGAGGGGCTCGGGCTGTTCGCCCGCGACCCCAAGTTCGTGGCCGTGGACGAGCGCGAGATCGCGGACGCGTGCGACATGACGATGGACGAAATGGAGAGTGCGGCCGCCGACCTGCTGACCCGGCGCCGCTCCCGCCCCCGCCCCCTACAGCGACGAGGGACCACTGCGGCCACCGGCGGAGGAGGAGCTGGCGGACGAGATGTGTTGGGCCGGCGGGGTGTGGAACCCGGGGCCTGTACCGCGGAGCCGAGCGGGGATTCGGGTCTAGAAACCGGTGCTGGGACCACGGAGCCCACCGGAACCGGGAATCCGGGCTTAGAACCCGGGGCCCGCACCGCAGGGCCGACCGGGAAACCAGGTCTAGAAACCAGGGTCGGCACCGCAGGGCCGACCGGGACCGGGGATCCGGGTATAGAACTCGGTGCTGGGACCACGGAGCCCACCGGAACCGGGAATCCGGGTCTCGAACCTGCGGTCAGCACCGCCGGGCTGACCGGGGATCCGGGTCTCGAACCGGAGGCCCTCATCGCGGCACTGGGCGGACGCGCTCTAGGACCCGGGAGCGCCACCATGGGGGGGGCAATGTTACATCAGGGAAAAAAAGGGATTTTTATCAAAAAGGTTTTTGGTTTTTTCCTCACACAGGGAGGGTTCTCCTCTGGAAAAGGGGTGTTTGCCTCAGGGAGGGGTTTTTCCTGGAAAAAGGTGGATTTTTCCCTCAGGAAAAGGGGTGTTTATGTGGAAAAAAAAAAAAAAGAAAGTTTTTACTCAAAACCTAGTGTATTTTCTTTCGGAATATGCAAACCGTGTTTCCCAAAAAAAAAAAAAAAAGGAATTTTCCTCAAGAAAAGATGAGTCTTACCTCAGGAAAAGGGATTTTCCTCAAAAAAGGTGGTGATTTACCTCAAAAATGAGGATTTTTTTTGTCTGGAACACAGATATCCCTTGGGGGATAAGTATCATCAGAAAATTAGTTTTTTCCTCAGGAAAAGAGATATTTACCTCAAAAAGTTTTTTCCTCTAAACCAAATCCCAAATCCACCAACCAACCAGTCTGTCCTCAAAAAAGGAAGTTTTTATCTCAGGAAAAGAGACATTTCTTAAAAGGATGTTTCTTCTCAAAAAAGAAATTTTTACTCAAAAGAGGGGAGGAAAAAATGGTTTTTTACCTCCTCAAAAAAAGGGGGGTTTTACCTCAGGAAAAGACATATACCTCCTGGGGAGGGTGAAGTGTTTTCAAAAAATGAATATTCCCTCTTGAAAAAGGATAATTACCTCAAGAAAAAAGTATTTTAAAGAGTTTTGCCTAAAAAAGAAAGTTTTTACTCCAAGAAAAGGAGATGTTTTCCCTCAGAAGAGGAGCTTTACCTCAGGAAAAGGGAGATTTACACCCAAAAAGGAGGGACTGTCAAAAAGGAAAAAAGGGTTTTTCCTCCAGATAAAGGTTTTCTCCAAAAAAAGGAGTTTTACCTCAGGGAGGGAAAGATTCCTCATAAAAGGATGATTCCTCCTTAGAAAAGGGATTGTTACCTCTTGTAGGGGAATTTTACATCAGGAAAAAGGCTTTTCTCACCTCAGAAAAGGTAAATTTTACATTACAAAGGAGGCGTTTACCTGAGGAAAGAGGAATTTTCACCTCTGAAATGGGGATTTTACCTCAGAAAAGGAGATTTTCCCTCAGGAAAAATAACTTTTACCTCACAGAAAAGGGTTTTACCTTGGAAAAAAACATTTCTCTCTTCAGGAAGGGAGGACTTTACCTCAAAAAAGGTCAACTTTACCTCAAGAAAGGTCAACTTTACCTCACTCACTGAAGAGGGTTTTACCTCACGAAAATGTTTTTCAGAGCAGGAAGGATTTTACCCCAAAAAGAGAGTTTTTACCTCAGGAACGTTGAATTCTACCTCATAAATGAGGGATTTACCTCAAAAAATGGGTATTTTTTTACTTCATGGAAGACAGTTTTGTCACAGGAAAGAACTTTACACCTCGGGGAGGCAGATTTTGCCTCAAAAATGTAAAATTTAACTCACTTAAAGAGGGTTTTACCTCATGAAAAAATTGTTTTCTTTATGAAAGTGGTGTTTTACCTCAGAAAAGTGGATTTTTACCTCAAAAAGGTCAATTTTACCTCACACAAGTGGGTTTTATCTCATGAAATAATGTGTCACACCTTAGAATAGGGAATTTTACCTCAGAGAAGTGGGTTTTCACCTCAGGAAGGTAAAGTTTACCTCAGAAAAGGGGATTTTCCCTCAGGAACAGTAACTTTTACATCGCACAAGTAGGTTTTATCTAATGAAAGAACATGCCACACCTTAAAATGGGGAATTTTACCTCCGGAAAAGAGGTGTTTTACCTAAGAGGGGAACACTTATCTCAGACAAGTGGATTTTTACCTCAGAAAGGTAAATTTTACCTCACACAAGCGGGTTTTATCTCACGGAAGAACACCTCACACCTTAGAATAGGGAATTTTACCTCAGAGAAATGCATTTTTGCCTCAGGAGAGGTAAAGTTTACCCCACAAAAGCGCATTTTTCACCTCACGGAAGGAGTTTTTCCCTCAGGACAAGGAGGCGCTCCGGGGCTCGGGGCGGGGATTCCCGCGCTCACGCTGGCCCCGCCCCTGCCGCGCGCCTATTGGTGGAGCTGGCAGCCAATGAGGAGGCGGCTCTGTGAGCAGCACGAGCGCCCCCACGAGGCTGCGCGGGGAACGAACCCCAAAATCCAGAATACCCCAATAACCCTGAACACCCCAAAATCCCAAATCCCCAAAATCCCGAACCTCCCAATAACCCTGAACATCCCAAAATCCCAAATCCTCCCCAAAATCCCAACCCTCTCAAAATCCAGAATCCCTTCACAACCCCAACCCCTCCCAAAATCCCCACATCTCCCAAAATTCCGAACCCAAATAACCCTGAACACCCCAAAATCCCAAATCCTCCCCATAATCCCAACCCTCCTAAAATCCCAACCCTCTCATAATCCAGAACCCCAGACTCTGACCCCTCACAGCACCCTTGAACCCCCAAATCCTGACCCCTCCAAAATTCTAAAAATCCTAAAAATATCCTAAAAAAAACCCTCAATCACCCTAACCCTCCCACAACCCCCGACCCCCCAATAACCTCCGACTCCCTTTAACCTCCAAAGTTTAATAATAATAAAAAAAATCATAATACAATAAAATAAGGCCCCCCCGCCCCCGCCCCGCTACAAAGAGTTCGAGACTTGTTAGTGTCGGCGGGGGGGCAGGGGGGCCCCAAATCCACCCCCCCCGCCCCCCGAACCCCCCAAATCCTATAAAAAACCCGGTGCAGGGGGATGGGGGGGGCTGGCCCTGCTGTGCTGGTTGGGGTTCCCCCCTCCCCGGTTTTTGGGGGACCCCTGGACCCCCACCTGGGTGTGGCTCACCCCCCCCGGGGTTTAATGATACAAAAGAAAGAACTCAAATAATTACATCGCGGGGGGGTGGGGAGGGGAGGAAGGGGGAGCCCCCCCAGATTGGGGGGATTTTTTGGGGGGCCCCAGGGTGGGGGGAGCCCAGTGCAGCCCCCCCAGTTCATCCCCACCGCCGTCAGGCGTGTCCATCCGAGCTGGGGGCTCCGCGTCACGAGTCCTGGGGACACAGGGGACAGGGTTGGTGACACCCCGAAACCACATCCCAAAACCACAGCTTGAAACCACACCCCAAAACCGCACCCCAAAACCACACAGGCAGCCCTCCCCCCTGGACCCCATAACCCCCTGGATATGGGAGAAACCCCAAAACCCTCTCCCCTGCACTCCAGAAGCTTCCTGTGCTCCTCCTGGACCCCTCCCACCCCATAATCCCACCATATAACCCCATAACTCTTCCCTGTACCCCACAAACTCCCCAGTTCTCATCCTGGGTCATCCTCTTACCCCATAATCCCCCCATAATCCCCCCATACCCCATAAACACCCCTTCAACCCCACATCTCCTCCCTGTAACCCCATGAACTCTCCAATTCTTATCCTGGGACACCTCTGACCCCGTAATTCCACCAAATACCCCCCACAACGCCCCCCTGCACCCCATAAATCCCCCATAAACCACTCTGCACCCCACAAATCCCCCCTAACTCACCCCCGGGGCCTGGGGGCCGGCTGTGGGGCTGTCCTGAGGGTCGCCCCCCTCGGGCCCCCGACTCCTCTTTGGCTCCAGCTCCTCCTTGGCCAGGGGAACGATGTCCCCTCGCTCCGCCCGGCGCTTCCGGCGCTTTTCAGGGTCACGGCCACGGGCTCGAGCCCCCCGCCGCTCCGCCTGCTCCAGCTGGGGGGAACGCCCCGTCAGTGACCCCAAAACTGCGAGTTTGGGGTCCCCAGGGTGGGTTGGGGCAGTTTTGAGGTGCTTTAGGGCAGTTCTGGGCTCCTGGGGACAATTTGGGGTCCCTAACACTCCGCCTGCTCCAGCTGGGGGAAACACCCCATCACTGACCCCAAAACTGTGAATTTGGGGTACCCAGGGTGGGTTGGGGCAGTTTTGGGGTGCAGGGGAGATGCTTTGGGGAAGGTTTGGGAGTCCTGGGGACAATCTGGGGTCCCTGATGCTCCGCCTGCTCCAGCTGGGGGACAAACCCTGTCAGTGACCCGAAAACTGTGAGCTGGGCGCTGGACTTGCAGGGAAGGGCAAGTTTGGGGTCCCCAGGGTGGGCTGAGGGTGATGGGAGCAGTGTGGGGAGGGATTTGGGGTCCCAGAAAGGTTTGGGGGTTCCTGGGGCAGTTTTAGGGAAGTTCTGTGTCCCCAGGGAGGCTTTTTGGGGCATTCTGTGTCCCTGGGGAGGGTTTGGGGGACCCTGGAGTAGTTTTGGTTCAGTTTTGGGGTGTCCCGGGTCAGTTTAGGGTCAGTTTTGGGGTTGCCATACCTCGAGCAGCAGGCGGAACAGAGCCAGGGGGGGTGGGCGAGTGGCCTGCAGCAACCTCCAGATGCTCTGTGCCTCGTCCAGTGTCACCTCCAGCAGGTCACCCTCCATCATCAGCTCCTCCAGCGGCCGCCGTGTCCCCTCGGCCAACTCCAGCACGGGACCTTGGAGCCGCGGGAGCGCCGCGCTCAGTGCCTCCAGCTCTGCAGGGACAGCGTGGGGACATCACAGGGACATCGTGGGGACACCGCAGGGACATGGGGACATCGTGGGGACACCGCAGGGACATGGGGAGTTCTAGCACAGGACCCTGTAGCCAAGGCAGCACTGCGCTCAGCGCCACCAGATCTGCAGGGACACCGCAGGGACATGGGGGTTCCAGCACAGGCCCCTGCAGCTGCAGCGGTGCTGTGCTCAGTGCCTCCAGCTCTGTGGGCACACTGTGGGCACATTGTGGGGACATCGTAGGGACACCTCGGGGACATCGGGACATCGTGGGGACACCACAGGGACATGGGGACACCAGGACACCGTGAGGGATCCTTGAAGCCCAACTGTGTCCCCATGGATCCTATAGGATCTGTAGGATCTCACACTGGATCTCTGCAGCCCATCTGTGTTCCTGGTGATCCTATAGGATCAAAGGGATCCCTGCAGCCCAGCCGTGTCCCCATGGATCCTATAGGATCTGTAGGATCTCACATTGGATCTCTGCAGCCCCAAAACATTCCCCAAACTGCCAAAGGATCCACTGGATCCCACAGCATCTCCTGCACTCCAATGGGATTGACAGAATCCCATTCTCCCTGCATTCCAATGGGGTCCCTATAGATCCATAGGGTCCCTGAATGCCCCCAGCCCCACTCACCCGAGGGCAGGGGGCCATTCTTCTCCGGGCTGGGGGCGTCCCCGTTCTCCACCGACACCTGGGGGGAAGGAAGTTGCTCTGGAGGGCCCCAAAACCAGCCCCGAGCCCCCCAAACCCACCCCATAACCCCAAGACCTCCCCTGGAGCCCCCAAACCTGCCCCACACTTCCCCATGGCCCCCCAGAGCCTTTCGCTGCCGTTTGCTCATTGCAGCAGGCCTTGTGCAGGAGTCTGAGACCCTAAAACTCCCATAAATCCTCCCAAATCCCCCATAAATCCCCCCACCTTGGTCTGCTCGTTATCGCTAGCCTCCCTCAGAGCTCTAACACCCCAAATGCCCCATAAATCCCCTCAAAACCCTCATAAATCCCCCTCAAAACCCCATAAACCCCCCATACCTTGGTCTGCTCGTTTCAGCTGGCCTCTTGCATGGCTCTGACACCCCAAATCCCCCATAAATTAGCTCAAATTCCCCCAAAATCCCCTCACCTTGGTCTGCTCATTCCAGCTAGCCTCCCTCAGAGCTTCATCACCCCAAATCCCCCATAAATCCCCCATAAACACTCCAAATTCTCTCACCTTGGTCTGCTCATTGTGGCTAGCCTCCCTCAGAGCACTATCACCCCAAATCCCCTAAAATCACCCCAAAACTCGCTCACCTTGGTCTGCTCATTCCGACTCGCCTCCCTCAGCACTCCATCACCCCAAATCCCCCCAAACCCCCATAAATCACCCCAAAATCCCCCCTACCTTGGTCTGCTCATTCCGACTCGCCTCCCTCAGTGCCCCATCTCCATCGCCGTGGTGCAGCCGGTGCCGCAGCGCCGCCAGCCTCTCCAGCGGCCCTGCCACCTCAGGTGACGCCAGCAGCTGCCGCGCCCTGTCCTGCCAGGTGATCGCCCTCTCGGTGAGACACTGCAGAGCTTCTCCCTCAGGTAACCTCACCGGCAGCTTCTGCAGGGCCACCAGCAGTGCCAGGATGGTCTCGAGGCGCGGCCGCCGCGAGCGCTGGCACAGCGGGCACAGGAATTTGGCGTCCCACTCCCACCAGGCCGGTGAGGGTTTCTGGGAGCCCAGGCGGGGCCAGGCCACGCAGGAGCCGTGGAACCAGTCTCGGCAGAGCTGGCACTGCAGCATGCCCGGGCCAGCTGGTTGCCCGCAGACGCAGGATGGTGGTCCAGGGCCCGGGAGAGGCGGGGCGGCTTTTTGGGAGTTGGCGTGGCGGAGGCGGAGCATGCCCTCCTTCTCTTTCTGCTCGCCCTCTTTGAACGCCACGATCTGGGTGGGGAGATTGGGGTGTGAGTGACAGGGATTGGGATGACCCATCCTCAAAACCCTCAATGCCATCATATGGGGGGAGGAGACTGGGGACGCAGGTGACACATCCCCTCTCTGAATGCCACAATCTGGGGTGGGGAGAGCAGGGACGTGAGTGACAGGGATTGGGGACATGGGTGACACGTCCCCAAAACCCTCAATGCCATGATCAGGGGAGAATTGGGAGCATGAGAGTGACAGGGACTGGGGACATGGGTGACCCATAACCAAACCCTCCTTCTCTTTCTGCTCACCCTCTCTGAATGCCACGATCTGGGGTGGGGAGATTGGGGGTGTGAGAGTGACAGGGACTGGAAGTGGCAGGGATTGGGGTGACCCATAACTGAACCCTTGAACACCATGATTTAGGGGAGAGTAGGGATGTGAGAGTGACAGGGACTGGGGACGTGGGTGACACATCCTCCAACTCTGAATGCCATGATCTAGGAAAATCGAGAGTGTGAGAATGACAGGGGTTTGGGGATGTGGGTGACACATAACCAAACCCCTGATCTGCAGGAGGTGAGGGGTGTGGGAGTGACAGGGACTGGGGACATGGGTGACACATAACCAAACACCTTGAACACCTGACTGAGGGGAGAGCAGGGGTGTGAGTGTGACAGGGATTGGGGGTGACACATCCTCAAACCCCAAAACACCACGATCTGGGTTGGAACTGGGAGTGTGAGAGGTGACAGGAATAGGGGATGATGTGGTGCCAACCACCCCAAACCCTTAAACACCACAATCTGGGAAACAGGGAAAATCAGGAACATGAGAAGTGACAGGATTGGGGTTAGGGGATTATCATGAATGTGAGAGGTGACAGGATTGGGGACAATGCAATGCCCCCCACCCCAAACACCCCAATCTCAGCTGAGACAGCAGTGACAGCAGCAGTGACAACGACTGGGGTCCCAGGGTGCCCCCCACACCCCCAATCCTCACCACAGCACCAGGATCCCTCAAATCCTGCGCTGACAACCCCAAACTCTCAGCGTCCAGCCGGTACAACCCCGGCTCCTGCCGCCACTTGAGCCTCTTGCTGCTGTCTGAGCCGGCATCAGCACAGGGACACAACACCTGGGGACACCAGGGGATGGTCAGCACCACGCCAAGACCACCCAACACCACCCCAAAACCCCCCAAAACCCACCTCGAGCAGGGTGTAGCAGGAGTTTTTCTTGAGGAAGGTGCGGGAGGCTTTGTCCCGCCAGGAGTGCGCCGTGCCCACCTGCACCTCGAGCTGCCGCAGCTCCTCCAGCCGCACCGGCAGGTCACGCCCCACGGCCACCAGCCCCTCCAGGTCATCCAGGCACGGGTAGTGGTCACCGTTCTGGGGGGACACAGGGTCAGGTACAGCTGGGGTGGGATGTGGAGGGCAGGGAGGGCATGGGGATGTGGGTGTGGTGGGGACAGGAATGGGACCAGAGTGGGACATGGGGATGGATGGGGACATGGAGGGACAGGAATGCAATGACAGTGGGACATGGGGATGGATGGGGAAATGGAGTGTCCAGGATCCAGAGGGACAGGGACATGGAGATGTCCAGTGTCCATGGGGACAGCATGAGGACACAGCAATGACCAGTGTCCACAACAGGAACACACAGATGTCCACTGTCCATGAGGACAGGACAGGGACAGGACAGAGACACAGGACTGTCCTGGTCCATGACAGGGACACAGGGGTGTCCATGGGGACAGGACGGGGACATGGAGGTCTCCAGGATCTATGGGGACAGGGACATGGAAGTGTCCAGTGTCCATGAGGACAGCATGAGGACACAGCAATGTCCTGGGTCCATGACAAGGACACAGAGATGTCCACTGTCCACAGGTGCAGGATAGGGACATGGAGTGCCCAGTGTCCATGCAGACAGGACAGGGATACAGGAATGTCCAGTGTCCTTGGGGATAGCACAGGATGGAACACAGAGATGTCCACTGTCCACGGGGACAGGACAGGGACACAGCCACGTCCAAAGGGACAGTGAGGACACCCATGGGGTCACAGCATGTCCGAAGCCCCCTGGGGTGGCCGCAGAGCCCACCTGGATCTCCTCGACATCAGCGATCCAGGCCCGGGCTTTGGCCAGAGCCTCCTTGAGCGCCTGGATGTTGGGCAGCAGTGCTGGAATGTTCTCTGCCTCCTTGATGATGGCGGCCAGCGTGGCTGGGGGGTGCTTCTGCCTGCGGGGGGACAGGGATGGGGACACTGAGACCCCCTGAGACCCCCAGGGACACCCCAATTACCCCAGGGACCCCCTGAGACACCCCAAATACCCCTGAGACCCCCAGGAACACCCCTGACACCCCAGAGACCCCCCAGACTCAGGGCAGGATGCTCTGAGCAGCAGCTGAACCCCAAACCTTTCTCCCCCTCCCTGCAGAGTCACCCCCAGACCCTTTATATCCCCCCAGAGACCTGAGGGACATCCCCAGACCCTTTTTACCCTCCTTCAGGACATTGGGGACACCCCCAGCCCCTTTGAAGTCCTTCTAGAACCACATGCTGATGCCCCCAGACCCTTTATACCCCCCCGGAGACGTAAGGGACAACCCCCAGACCCATTTTACCCACCCAGAACACACAGGGTGCAGCCCCCAGCCCCTTTTTACCTCCTGGGGACAATGGGGACACCCACAGCCCCTCTGAAACCACATGCTGCAGCCCCCAGCCCCTTATTACCCACCCAGACATGAGGGACAACCCCCAGCTCCTTTAAAATCCCTCCAGAGCCATGTGCTGCAGCCCCCAGCCCCATTTTCCCCACCCAAAGCACCCAGGGCTGCAGCCCCCAGACCCTGTTTACCCTCAGCTGCAGCCCCCAGCCCCACTACCCCCTCCCACCCCCCACCCAGGTGTCCCCCACCCTCACCTGGCCTCCAGGCACATCTGAGCCTTCTCCTCCCAGCGCTGGGCGATGGTCAGCAGCTCCTGCAGCTCGGCCATGGCCACGTCCACCGCAGGGCTGGGAGCCACGGTCCGGCCGGCCTGGATGAGGCCGCGCATGACGGGCAGGGGGACACGGGCGCGAGGGGACCGCAGGGTGGCCGTCACCTCCTCCAGCCAGGTGGCCTGGGCGAGCTGGCGCTCCAGCCGCCGGACCTCGGGCACCTCCACGCCCAGCCGGGCTCCTCGGTCCAGCAGCTCCTGCAGGGCGGCCGGGGATGGAGGGGGAATGTCCAGCGCGGCTCGAGCTTCGGCCTGGAAGGATTCCACGCGGTCCAGGAGGGCCTGTAGGACATGGGGTGACATGTGGGATGTGGTGTGACAGACCCAGGATGTCCTCAGGACGCTGTGGAACACCCATGGGACACTGTGCGACATCCCCAGGACACTGTGCGACACCCTTGTGTGTGACATGCCCATGTGTGACACCCCTGAGACTCCGTGTGATACCCATGGGACACTGGGTGGCATCCCCAGGACACCCTCAGGACACTGTGTGACATCTTCAGAATATCCCCAGGATACTATGTGACACCCATGGGACACTGTGTGACATTCCCAGGACATCCCGAGACGCTGTGTGACACCCCTGGGACACTGTATGACAGCCTTAGGACACACTGTGACATCCATATGACACTGTGTGACATCTCTAGGAAACAGTGTGACATGCATGGCATACTGTGCGACATCCCTGGGATGCCATGTGACATCCCCAAGACACTGTGTGACATTCATGGCACACTGTGACATCCCCAGGGCACTGGGTGACACCCATAGGTCACTGTGTGACAGACCCAGGACATCCCCGGGACACTGTGACACCCATGTAACACCACGTGACACCCCTAGGACACTGTGAGACACCCCTAGGGACACTATGTGACATCCCCGGGACACTGTGGCACCTCTGTGACACCATGTGACAGCCATTTAACACCATGTGACAGCCATAGGACATGGTGTGACACTGATGTGACACCGTGTGACACCGGTGACACTCCGGGCTCACCTGCACCTCCCCGATCTGGTGCATCACGCAGGGCAGTTGGTTCATCTGCTCCAGGAACGCCCTGAGCTCCTCCAGCGTCAGCGCCGGCGCGGGGACACTGCGGGGACATGGGGACAGTGAGGGGACATTGTGGGGACACTGCGGGGACATGGGGACAGTGAGGGGACACTGCGGGGACATTGGGGACAGTGAGGGGACACTGCGGGGACATAGGGACATTGTGGTGACAATGAGGGGACACTGTGGGAACATTGAGACATTGTGGGGACACTGGGGGAATAGTGAGGGGACACTGCTGGGGACATTGGGGACAGTGAGGGAACACTGCTGGGGACACTGTGGGGACATAGGGACAGTGAGACGACAATGCTGGGGACACTGAAGGGACATTGGGGACATTGTGGGGACATGGGGACACTGTGGGGACATTGGGGACAATGCTGAGGACAATGAGGGGACACTGCTGGGGACATGGGGTGACACTGCAAGGACATGGAGACAGTGGGGGACACTGGGGAGACATGGGGACAATGAGAGGACAATGCTGGGGACACTGCTGGGACACCAGGGGACACTCACCCTGTCTCCTGGGAGCTGATGAGCTATCGGGGACAGACTGGGGACACCAGGGGACACTCACCCTACCTTCCAACAAGCTATAAGCTATCAAAGACAGGCTGGGGACACCAGGGGACAGGTTGGGGACACCAGGTGGCACTAGGGGACACTGACCCGGTCTCCTGGGAGCTGATGAGCCCCAGTGCCTCGGACACGCAGCGCTCTGCCTGCCCCAGGCAGCCCTTGAGGCGATGCAGCAACTCGTTCTCGGGGAATTTCCTCTCCCTGGCCTCTGACTCGAGAGCTCGGAGCTCCTCCAGGGCTGGGCAGAGAGATGGGAGACCCGAAAATGACAAAAATACCCAAAAACAGCCCAAAAACACACCAAGAAACCCCAAAACACACCAAGAAACCCCAAACCCACCCCAAAACACCCCCCCAAAACCACCACAAATCGCCCCCAAAAACCCTTCAAAAACACCCCAAAAAACCCTCCGAAACATCCCAAAAACCCTCCAAAAGAATGCCCCATAAAAATCCCCCAAAATCTCCAAAACACCCCAAACACACACCCCAAACACCCTCCCAAACACCCAAAACTCCCCCAGTGAACACCCCAAAACCCATCAAAACAACCACCAAAAACGCCCCAAAATCATCCCAAAAACATCCCCAAACACCCCAAAAACCCCAAACCATCCCCACATCCCCCTCAGGAGCACAGCAAGGCCCTCAAAACACCTCCAAAAAACCACCAAAAACACCCTAAAAACCCCCAAAACCCTCTGAAACACCTCCAAAACACTCCCAAATACCCTCCAAACATCCCCAAAAAAACCCCCAAAAAACCCCAAAAAGACCCCAAAACACCCTCCAAAACACTCCTAAACACCCCAAAACCACTGCAAAAACCCAAAAATTCCCCCAAAACACTCCCAAACACCCCCAAAAACACCGCAAAAACCCTCAAAAATCCCCTAAAAACCCCCCAAAAAAACCCCAAACCACCCCCAAAAACCCCTCAAAAAATCCCAAACACCCCCAAAGCCACCCCAAAACCCCAAAAGCCCCGGACTCACTGCGCTTGCGGCCGTCCTCCAGCTCGAGGGCGATGCGCACCTTGTTGGCCCAGGTGTCGAAGGACTCGGCGCGCACCTTGAGCTTGTGCAGCATGGCTGGCAGCTCGTCCAGCGTGTAGCGGTACCTGAACGGGAGTTTTGGGGTTTTTGGAGTTTTTTTGGGGTTTTGCGGTTTTTTGGGGGGTTTTGGGATTTTTTGGGGGTTTTTTTGGGGTGTTTTTGGGGGTGTTTGCAGGTGTTTTTGAAGTTTTTTTGAGGATTCTTGGAGTATTTTGGAGGGGTTTTGGGGATTTTTGAGGATTTTTTGAGGTTTCTTGGGGGTTTTTGGGGTGTTTGGGGTTTTTTGGGGGTATTTATGGGTGTTTTTGGGGATTTTTGGCGATTTTAGGAGTATTTTGGAATGTTTTGGAGGGGTTTTGGAGTGTTTTGGAGTTTTTTTGGGGTTTTGGAGAGCTTTTTAGGGGTGGTTTTAGGGTTTTTTGGGTGATTTTTGGAGTATTATGGAGGTGTCGGGGGATTTTTGGGGACTTTTTTGGACGTTTTTTGGGGGTGTTTACGAGTGTTTTCGTGGGGGTTTTTTGGCAGTTTTTGGAGGTGTTTTGGGGGTTTTGGAGGGTTTTTGGGAGGGGTTTAAGGGTATTTTTGAGGATTTTTGCAGTATTTTGGAGGGGTTTTGGGGTGTTTTTGGTGTGTTTTTTGGGGTGTTCTGGAGGGGTTTTTTGGAGGGTTTTTGGGGGTTTTTTGGAAAGGTTTTTTGGTGATTTTTTGAGTATGTTGTGGTGTTTTGGGGGTGTTTTGTGAGGGTATTTTTGGGGGTTTGGGGTTTTTTTGGGGTGTTTCTGGGGTGGTTTTTTGTGGGGTTTTTTGTGGTGTTTTTTGGTGGGTTTTTGGTGGGTTTTTGTGGTGTTTCTGGGGTTTTTGGGGGTCACTCTGGGGGTCACCCTGGGATTCCCCCATGAGACCCCGAGGGTACAAATGGGACCCCCAGGCTGAGCCCACGGGGTTTGGGGTTGGCTGAGCACCCCAAAATCGGTGACAGTGAATCCCAAAAATCAGCATGAGGGGGGTGGAGACCCCGGGAAGTGGCAGTGTCACCCCTTGGGGACACCCTGAGACCCCCAGATCACACCCAGACCCCCAACCAGGGGCACACCAGGACCCATAGCTGCCCCAAACCAGCCCCATGGGTGTCCCCAGGGTCACACCAAAGCCCCCAAAACCCCCAAACCATCCCCATATCCTTCTCAGGAGCACAACCAGCCCCCCAAACCCACTCCCAGTCCCCCAACTCCTCTCCCAGCCCCCCCACCCCAAGTCCCTCAAACCACCCCCATGTCTCCCTCAGGAGCACATCAATGTCCCAAATCCCCCCTAAACCATTCCCATATGCCCCCCCAGGGCACATCAAGACCCCAAAACTCTCTCCCAGCCCCCCAAACTCCTCTCCAAACTCCCCAAACCATCTCCATGTCCCCCTCAAGGCCCCCAAACTCCTCTCCCAGCCCCCCAAACCAGCTCCACATCCCCTCAGGAGCACAGCAAGACCCCCAAACCGTCTCCATGTCCCACTCAAGGGCATATCAAGGCCCCCAGATCCCCTAAACCATCCCCATATCCCCTCAAGGACACATCGAGGCCCCCAAACTCCTCTCCCGCCCCAAACCCCCAACCATCCCCATTTTCCCCCACGAGCACATCAAGGCCCCCAAATGCCCAAACCAGCCCCATATCCCCTTCCAGGGACATCCTGTGACCCCCAAACCAGCCCCATATCCCCCTCAAGCACACATCAAGACCCCCAAACTCCTCTCCCAGCCCCCCAAACCCCCATGTCCCCACCTGAGGTACTGCTTGCTGCGGGGACACTTGCACAGGTCATCCATGTGGTAGAGGCAGACGAGCCCTTGGGGACAATCGTAGCACGCCAGCGCCGACAGGAAGCACGTCGTCTTGCATTTGTCACACTGCCGCTCGTCGTCCGGCAGCAGCTCGAAGGCCTCGCGCTCGGCCTCCGTGATGCCCTGGCAGGGTGGAAATTGGGATTAGAAACCCATTTTGGGTACCCAAACCCCTCCGTGATGCCCTGGCAGGGTGGATATTGGGGATTAGAACCCATTTTGGGTACCCAAACCCCTCGGTGATGCCCTAGAGAGAGGAAAATTGGGAATTATAAACCTCTGTGGGGATTTTGGGGTGTCTTTTGTAACCCCAACCCTTCTGTGATGCCCTGAAGGGGTGGAAAAATGGGGATTTTGGGTACCCAAACCCCTCGGTGATGCCCTGGGGAGGCAAAAAAGGGGAATTAGAACCCCCTGTGGGGGTTTGGGGGTGCCTTTAGTAACCTCAACCCCTCAGTGATGCCCTGGGAGGGTGGAAAATTGGGATTAGAACCTGTTTTGGGTACCCAAACCCCTTGGTGATGCCCTGGGAGGTTGGAAAATTGGGAATTAGAAACCCCCATGGAGATTTTGGGGTGCCTTTAGTAACCCCAAACTCTCCATGAGGACGTAGGGGGTGAAAAAATGGGAATCAGAAACCCTTCATGGGGAATTTGGGGTGCCCTTGGTACCCCTGATCGTGACAGGGACAAAAATCCTTCCTACTCTGCCTCTGTGATGCCCTAGGAGGATGGAAAAATGGGAATTAGAACCCATTTTGGGTATCCAAACCCCTCTGTGATGCCCTGGGAGGGTGGAAAATTGGGATTAGAAACCCCCTGTGGGGATTTTGGAGTCATCCCAGTAACCCCAAGCCCTTGGTGATGCCCTGGAAGGGTGAAAAGATGGGGATTGTGGGTACCCAAACCCCTCAGTGATGACCTGGAAAGGTGGAAAACGGGGGATTAGAACCCATTTTGGGTACCCAAACCCCTCACTGATGCCCTGGGAGGGCAAAAACATGGACACCAGAATCCCCCATGGAGCTTTTGGGGTCACCCCACTAACCCCAAACCCCTCAGTGATGCTCTGAAGGGATTAAAAAATGGGAATTAGAAACCCCTGTGGAGATTTTGGGAACCCCAACCCCTCGGTGATGCCCTGGGAGGGTGAAAAAATGGGGATCAGAACCCCCCATGGAACTTTTGGGGTCATCCCAGTAACCCCAACCCCCTGTGCGATACCCTGGGGGGGCAGAAAAATGGGGATCAGAAACCCCCGTGGGGATTTTGGGGTCATCCCAGTAACCCTAACCCCTCTGTAATACCCTGAAAGGGCGGAAAAGTAGGAGTTAGAAACTCCCATGGGGATTTTGGGGTGCCTTTTGTAACCCCAACCCTTCTGTGATGCCCTGAAGAGGTGAAAAAATGGGAATTGGAAACCCCCATGGAGATTTTTGGGTACCCAAAACCCTCAGTGATACCCTGGAGGGACGAAAAAATGAGAATCAGAACCTCCCATGGAGATTTTGGACTTCCCCCAACACCCCAACCCACCCCAAAACCCCCCAAAAAACCACCCCAACCCCACCCATCTCCCACCCCCCAGTTTCGGGGTCACCCCACCTTCTCCAGCAGAGCTTTCCTCAGTTTCCTCTCCTCCTGGACAAGGACAAACATCTCCTTGTGCACGGCGGCCGCCAGGTTCAGGTCCAGCTTCTCGGGGCTCGCGGCCATCTTGCAGATCAGCTCCTCGTGCGAGAACACGCAGTAGCGGCGCAGGCGGCGGTAGTGCTCGATGCATTGGCGGCCGGCGGGGAGCTGGACAGAGGGTTAGGGGGTCCCCGAAATTGGGGGGTAACCCTGGAACCCCCAAACCCCATAAACCCAGCCCCAAACCCCTAAAAACAGTCCTGAACCCAGTTGGAAACCCCAGTGCTGAAACCCTAAAGCTGGGTGACCCCATATCTGGGTAGGCTCAACACATTGGCAGCCGGTGGGAAGCTGGACAGGGGGTTAGGGGATCCCCGAAATTGGGGACACCCCATAAACACATCTCTGAACCCCACAAACCCCATAAACACTGTCCTGAACCCAGCTGGAAACCCCAGTGTTGAAACCCCAAAGCTGGGTGACCCCATATCGGGGTAGTGCTCGACACATTGGCAGCCAGGGGGGAGCTGGACAGGGGGTTAGGGGATCCCCAAAATTGGGGGTAACCCTGGAACACCTAAACACAGCCCTGAACCCAGCTGGAAATCCCAGTGCTGGAACCCCAAAGCTGGGGAACTTCCCTGTACCCCTGAAGTGGGTAGTGCTTGATGCATTGGTGGCCAGCAGGGAGCTGAACAGGGGGTTGGGGGTCCCCAAAATCGGGGGAACCCCATAAATATAGCCTTGAACCCTCTAAACCCCATAAACCCAGCCCTGAACCCCATAGACCCCATAAACACAGCCCTGAACTGTGGAACTGAACTCGCAAAGCTGGGTAGTGCTCGATGCATTGGTGGCTGGTGGGGAGCTGGACAGTGGTTAGGGGATCCCCAAAATCGGGGCCACCCCATAAACACAGCCCTGAACCCCATAAACACAGCCCTAAACACAGCCCTGAGCCCCCAAACTTGGGGAACCCCTGAACCAGATAGTGCTCAATGCACTATTGCTCTTTTAACACCTCCACCTGCAAATTTCTCTGTTTCCCCTCATTTCTTTTTCCACTTACCCAGATGTTTTTATTTTATATTCCCCCAGAAATCCTGTGCTCCCCCAAGCATATTTTGTGTCCCATAAATTTTGGCTTCTCCTGCTCTTCTTTTAGCGTCTCCACCTGCAAATTTCACTGTTTCCCCTGAGTTTTTTTTCCGTTCCCTCAAATTTTTTTGGGGTATTTCCTGTGCCCCCCAGGTCCATTTCCTCGCCCGCCAGGTCCATTTCCTTGCCCCCACCACTCACCCAGTCAGCAGTACAGAAGTTAACAGCCTCAGCAAAGTTGTAGCCCTGGTTAAACCCGCTGTGGTAAGCGCGAGGAAAGGTGATGACAAACTCCCCAGCACACTGGTTGGTCCTGACCACCTGCGGGGACATCCTGGCGGTCAGCGGGGTGTGACAAAGCCATGGGGGGGTCAGGGGACACCCCAAACTCACGGGGACGCCGTGGGCCATCAGGGTGTTGGGGTTCATGAGGGTGACGAGCTGGTGCAGCAGGTCGGGCTGGCTCTCGAACAGCTCTGGGGTTAACTTCTTCATCACCTCCTCCAGGTGCTCGGCGGCGAACGACGGGACACCGTACCACGTCTTGGGCTCGCCCCTGGAGGAAAAGGCACCCCAAAACCTCTTCATTTCACCCCAAAAACCTCCTGATCTCACCCCAAAAAACTCCTGATCTCACCCCAAAAACCTCCTGATTACCACCCCAAAAACCTGATCCCATCCCAAAAACCTGATCCTGTCCTGTGCCACCTCAAAAACCTCCTCATCTCACCCCAAAAATGTCCTCATTCCACCCCAAAAACCTCCTCATCCTATCCCGTCCTGTACCACGTCTTGGGCTCAACCCTGGGCACCCCAAAAACCTCATGATTCTACCCCAAAAACCTCCTATCCCACCCCAAAACCTCCTCCCCAAAATCTCATCTCACCCTGAACCATATCCTGGGCTCATCCCTGGGGACCCCAAAAACCTCCTGATTGCATCCCAAAAACCTTCTGATTCTACCCCAAAAACCTCCTCATCCCACCCCAAAAACTTCCTTATCCTATCCTGCACGTCTTGGGCTCGCCCCTGGGGACCCCAAAAACCTCCTGATCCCATTCTGGATTACCCCAAAAACCTTATCTCACCCCAAAATCTCTTCATCCACCCAAACACCTCCCTGACCACCCAAATAACCCAAAACATCTCTGTGGCCACCCAAACGCCTCCCTGGCCACCTAAACGCCCCCCAAATAGCCCCAAAACACCTCCCTGGCCACCTAAACACCTCCCTGGCCACCCAAACACCCCAAAAACCTCTCAGTGGCCACTCAAACACACCCCAAATCACCTCTCTGGCCACCCAAATGCCCCCAAAACATCTCTCTGGCTACCCAAACACCACTGAAATATCTCTCTGGCCACCTAAACACCCACTAAACATCTCCCTAACCACCCAAATGTCCCCAAAGCATCTTCCTGGCCACCCAAACACCTCCCTGGCCACCCAAATGATCCCAAAACTTCTCTGTGGCCACCCAAACGTCCCCCAGGCCACCCAAAGACCTCCCAGGGCACCCAAAGGTCCCCAGGACACCCCGTACCAGTGGAGGTAGTTGATGGAGTAGCTCCAGTGGTCCTCGATGTGCCAGCAGAAGGCTGAGAACACCATGCCCACGTAGAGCCAGGGCACCTTCATGCCCGAGATGTCGGCGTTGATGTGGCACAGCACCGACTGCTGCAGCACCGGCATCACGTTCAGGTTCCACCCGCTGCCTGCGTACTCCTGCTCGGGGACATGGGGACAAGGACAGGGTCACCTCATCGTGGGGACAAGGACAGGGTCACCACCAACCCATGGGGACAGGGCAATCACGTTCAGGTTCCACCCACCGCCGGCATATTCCTGCTCAGGGACAGGGACATCAGAGGGGACAGGGCGGTGTCACCTCATCGTGGGGACAGGGACAGGGTCACCAACCCGTGGGGACAGGGACAGGGTCACCACCAACCCATGGGGACAGGGACAGGGTCACCACCAACCCATGGGGACAGGGCAATTACGTTCAGGTTCCACCCGCTGCCTGCATACTCCTAGGGACAGGGACATCAGAGGGGACAGGGCAGTGTCACCTCCCTGTGGGGACAGGGCCACCACAGGGGACACGGGCATGGTGCTACCAGCCCGTGGGGACAGGGCAATGTCTCACCACCAACCCATAGGGACATGGACAATATCACCACCAACCCATGGGGACAGGGGCACCACCCTGTGGGGACAGGGCATGATGTCCCCTGCCGTGGCGACAAGGACAATGTCACCACCACCCCATGGAGACAGGGACAGGGGCACCATACAGGACACAGGGTATGGTGTCACCACCAACCCGTGGGGACAGGGTGACCAGAGGGGACAGGGCTGGGTCACCTCCCTGTGGGGACAGAGGCATGGTGTCACCACCAAGCCATGAGGACAGGGACAGGGTCACTCACTGCACAGGGGACAGGGGCATCACCCCATGGGGACACAGACAGGGACACCACAGAGGGGACAGAGGCATGGTGTCACAACCATTCTGGCTGGTGGCAGTGCTCCCAGGGAGGTGACAATGACCCCCAGGATAGTGACAATGCCCCCAGGACAATGCCAGCACCCCAGGGGGGTGACAACACCCCTGTCCCACCTCCTCCTCGGGTGACAAACACCCTTTTTCGTGATGGCAATGCCCCCCCAGGATGGTGTCAGCACCCCAGGGAGGTGATAGTGCCCCCAGGAAGGTGACAATGCCTCCCAGGACAATGCCAACACCCCCCAGAATGGTGCCAGCACCCCAGGGAGGTGCCACTGTCCCTGTCCCACCTCCTCCTCGCGTGACAGGCACTGTTCTAGGTGGTACCAATGCCCCCCAGGAAGGTGACAGTGCCCCCAGGATGATGCCAGCACCCCACCCCACCCCTGTCCCACCTCCTCCTCGGGGGACAGGCGCCGTTTCCCGTCGCGCACGGGGAATCCCGAGCCAAACTCCTTGGAGTGGATGTCAGCTCCGTACTCCACGGTGACATCCTCCTCGATGCTGTTCACCAGCCGCCAGAACTCCTTCTCCACCAGCTCCGTGGGCACCATCTGCGGGCAGGGGGCTTCAGCGGGGCGGCTGGGGGGTTTGGGGGGATTTGGGGTGGTTCGGGCAGGATTTGGGGAGGTTTTGGAGGGATCTGTGGTGGGTTTGGGGTGGTTTGGGGGGGATTTGGGAAGGTTTTGGGGGGAATTTTGGGGCTCACATGAAGTTATTAGCCTTGAAAGCATCAACCACCTCACTGAAGGGAGGAGAATCTGGGGGTCCTGGAGGGGTTTGGGGAGCTCAGGGTGAGTTCAGGGTAGTTTTGGGGTGTTTTTGGGGCTCACATGGACAGACATGTTGAAGCAGTCAGCCTTGAATGCATCACCCATCTCATTGAAAGGAAGCAGACTGGGGGTCTCAGGGCTGTCTGGGGGTCTCAGGGCAGTTTTGGGGTGGTTTGAGGGTTTTTTTGGGGTGTTTTTGGAGTTTTTTGGGGCTCACATGGGCAGGCTGTGTCTGGGGGCCTCAGGGCAGTTTTGGGGTTGTTTTTGGGGTTCTTTCTGGGGTTTTTTAGGGCTCTTCGGGGCTCACATGGATGGGCTGTGTCTGGGGTTTTCAGGGCAGTTTTGGGGTGTTTTTTGGGTTTTTGGGACTCACATGGACGGGCATGTTGAAGTAGTCAGCCTTGAAGGCATCAGCCATCTCCCCGAAGCTCTGCAGGGTGTATTCTCGCGTCGCCTGCTCGAAACCAAACGCCTCGGGGGGCCTCTTGCACTCCTGGGGACAGCGGGGACAGTCAGGGGACATGGGGACAGCGGGCAGTCAGGGGGACACAGGGAGGGAGTCAGGGGACACTGGGGACACCGGTGAGTCAGGGGGACATGGGTTCACCAGCGAGTGAGGGGACATGGGGAGGAGGCCAAGGGACACTGGGAGGGGACACAGGGAGTCAGGGGACACTGGAGAGTCAGGAGTACCCTGGGAGGGGACATGGGGACACTGGGGAGTCAGGGGGACACTGGGAGGAGATATGGGGACACTGGAGAGTGTCCCAGGCGACAACAGGAGGAGGCCCAGGGACACCAGGGAGTCAGGGGGACATGGGGACACCAAGAGGGGACACAGAGACACCAGGGAGCCGGAGGACACAGACAAGGAGTCTGGGGGACACCAGAGAGGGGACATGGGGACAGCAGGGTGTCAGGGGGACACCACGGACACCAGGAGGGACACCAGGGACTCAGGGGACACTGGGAGGGGACACAGGGACACCGGAGTGTCCCAGGTGACAACAGGAGGAGGCCCAGGGACACCAGGGACTCAGGGGGACACCAGGGAGTCAGGGGGACATCAGGGAGTCAGGGGGACGCCAGGAGGGACACAGGGATCCCCAGCCCTTCAGACAGCACTGGATGAGATTTGGGATCCCCAAAACCCCAAAATCAGTCAAACCCACACCCTCCACACCCCACAACAGCTCCCAACCCCACAAACTGGGATCCCTAAATCCTCCAAACTGGGATCCCTAAAGCCCCAAAATGAGAATCCCTGAGCTCCCAAATGGGGATCCCTTAACCCTCAAACTGGGATCCCTTAACCCCCAAATTGGGATCCCTAAAGCCCCAAATTGAGATCCCTTAAGCCCCAAAATGAGGATTCCCAGCCCTACAGACAAATCTGGATGAAATTCGGAATCCCCAAAATCCCCAAATCAGTCAAACCCACACCCTGATTGTCCCCAACAATGTCCCCAAGCTGCTCACCGCCATGACACATTTGGGACATCGCCAGATGCCTTTGGGGATTTCGGGCAGAGGAGGCAGCAGACAGAAAATGTGATAATTATCATCACAACCATCGCAGAGCAGCAGCTTGTCGTCCTCATCGCCCCGAGAGCAGATCCTGCAGATGTAGGAATCCACCTGCGGGGGAAAATTCGGGGGAAATTTGGGGAATTTCAGGGTTTTGGATGCATTTTGGTACAGATTTGCCCCAAAATGAGACCCCAAACCCAGCAGATGTGGGAAAAATTCGGAGAATTTTGGGGTTTTGGGTCTCATTTTGGCACAGATTTACCCCAAACCCGGCAGATGCGGGGGAAATTTGGGAAATTTTGGTGTTTTGGGGTCGAATTTTGGCAGAGTTTTACCCCAAAATGAGACCCCAAACCTGGCAGATATGGGGAAAATTAGGGAAATTTTGGGGTTTGGGATGCATTTTGGGACAGATTTACCCCAAAATAAGACCCCAAAATGAGACCCCAAACCTGAATCCACCTGGGCATGGAAAACTCAGGAAATTTTGAGGTTTTGGTCCCATTTTTTCACAGATTTACCCCAAAATGAGACCCCAAACCTGGCAGATGCAGGGAAAATTCCAGATTATTCAGTAAATTCCACGTTTTAATCCCATTTTTTCCCATATTTCCCCCCAAAATTCACCCCTAAACCCACTAAATTCCACGTTTTAATCTCATTTTTTCCCATATTTCCCCCCAAACACTCACAAACTGGCTGTTGCTGTGGCTCCTCCTCAGCCTCATGGTCATTTTGGTGCACGGCTCTGGGCTGTGCCGGAGCTCCTGATGTCCATCGCGGTGTCCATCGCGGTGTCCAGGTGACCCAGGTGACACTCGGGGCTCCACTGCTGGCTCTTCCTTCACCACCACGGTTGGGGGACATTCGGGGATTTCTTTGTCTGGGGGGACAAAAGAGGTTGGGGAGGGGATTTTGGGGGCTTAGGGAGTTTTTTGGGGGTTATGGAATAATTTTTGGGGGGTTAGATACTTTTGGGGTTATGGAAACATTTTGAAGAATTATCGAACCATTTTAAGGGGTTATGGAAGCATTTTAAGGGGTTATGAAAAAGGGGTTTATGGAATCTTTTTTGAAGGTTATTGAATTTTTTGGGAAGGTTATCGAATGTTTTGGGGGGTTATTGAGCCATTTCGGGAGGTTATTGAGCAATTTTTGGGGGTGTTAGTGAATTTTTTGGGGGTTATTGGACCATTTCCAGGGCTTATGGGTCCATTTTGGGGGTTAGTGAACGATTTTGAAGAATTACTGAACTTTTTTTCAGGATTTTTTGGGGGTTTTTTGGGATTTTGGGGGGGTTCTTGAATTTTTTTCGGGGTTTACTGAACTTTTTTGGGGCGTTATTGAACACTTTTCGAGGTCACTGAACCATTTTGAGGAGTTATTAAACCATTTTGGGGAGTTATTAAACAATTTTGGGGACTTCTGAACCTTTTTGGAGGGTTATGGAACCATTTTTGAGAGATTAATAAATAATTTTGGGGTTATGGAGGCATTCTAAACAGTTATTAAATCACTTTAGGAAGTTACTGAACCATTTTTGGGGGGTTAGTGAATTTTTTGGGAGGGTTTTGAACTATTTTAGGAGATTATTGAGCAAATTTGGGGTTATTAAAAATTTTGAGAGGTTATGGAACCTTTTTGGGGGGTTAGTGAATCATTTTTTGAGAAGTTAATAAATAATTTTGGGGTTACTGAATTATTCTTAGAAGTTATTAAAAGCTTTTTAAGAAGTTACACAATCGTTTTAAGTGGTTATTCAAATATTTTAGGGGAGTTAGTGAAAAACTTTGGGGTTATTGAAGCATTTTGAGAAGTAAGTAAACCATTTTAGGAAGTTATTGAACCATTTTGGGGAATTATTGAACAATTTTAGGCAATTATTGAAACATTTTGGGGGTTTACTGAACTATTTTGAGGAATTACTAAGCCATTTTAGGAGATTATTGAACAATTTGGGAAAAAATCCTGAAAAATTGGAAAAAATAAAAAAAAAAATAGAAAAAACCCAAAAGAAATGGGGGAAAAATAAAACCATAAAAAACTGGAAGAGAAGTAAATTCCTAAAGAACTGTGGGGGAATGTTTGTCCCAAAAATGGGGAATTTGTTCCTAAAACAATAAGAGGAATTTTCAAAAGAATGGGGAGAGAAGAAAATCCCAAAAATTGGGAAAATGTCCCAGAAAAAATGAGGAGAAATCCCCAAAAGCTCTGGAAATATCCTAAAAAAATTAGGAGAGAAAAAATTCCCAAAAGAATTTGGGGCAAAACCTGAAAAAAATTATTAGCAAAAAATCTCCCAAAAAGAGCATTTAAGGTATAAAAAAACCTCAAAAAAAAATCACCAAAAATCACCAAATCACAAAAAAAATCACCCAAAAATCACCCAAAAATCATACAAAAAATCACCAAAAAATCACCAAAAAACCCACCAAAAAACCCACCAAAACCCCCCCCAAAAATCACCAGAAAATTCAAAAAAAACACCCCAAAATCACACAAAAATTACACAGAAATTACACAGAAATTACCAAAGAAATAAAAAAAAATCAACTAAAAATCAACTAAAAATCACCAAAAAAAAATCACCAAAAAAAAAAAAAAATCACAAAAAAATCACCAAAAAATCACCAAAAAAATCTGGAAATTCCCAAAAATATTTAGGAATCCCAACCACCCAATCCCAAAATTTTGGAGATCCCAAATTACCTTTTTTCCTCAGGGTTTTATCCTTGGCCACCAATCCCAAGCCCAACATTTTGGGTCCAGCACCGTAAATCTGCAACTTCTTCAATTCTGGGTTCTTCTCGATGTCCTCCTCGGTTGGCTCGGGCTGTGGGATCAGAATGGGGGATTTCTGGGGTTTTCAGGGGATTTTCGGGGGGTTTTGGGAATTATTGGTAATTTTTTTGGTGATTTTGGGGTATTTTTTGGGTATTTTTGGGGTTTTTTTGGGGGTATATTGTGAGGGTTTTGGGAGATTTTGTGGGGTTTTTGGGGTGATTTTTAGGATATTTTTGGGATATTTTGGAGGTATTTTTGGGTGATTTTTGGGGGTTTTGAGGGATTTTGTGGGGTTTTTGGGGTGATTTTGTGGGGTAATTGGAGGATTAGGTGGGGTATTCTTGGGATATTTTTAGGTTATTTTTGGGGTATTTTTGCATGGTGTTCTCGATGTCCTTGGTTGGTTCAGGCTGTGGGATTACATTAGGGGATTTTCAGGGGATTTTCAGGGGATTTTGTGGGACTTTTGGGTATTTTTTTGATATTTTCTGGATATTTTTAGGGTATTTTTGGGATATTTATTGGGTGATTTTGTGGAGTTTTTGGGGCATTTTGTGGGTATTTTTGGGTAATTTTTGAGGATATTTTTGAGGATATTTTCTGGAGTATTTTCGGGGGTGATTTTCGGGGTATTTTTGGGGTGATTTTTGGGATATTTTCTGGAGTATTTTTGAGGTGATTTTCGGGGGTGATTTTCTGGAGTATTTTCGGAGGTGATTTTCGGGAGGATTTTTGGGGTGATTTTCGGGATATTTTCGGGAGGATTTTTGGGGTGATTTTCGGGATATTTTCGGGAGGATTTTTGGGGTGATTTTCGGGATATTTTCGGGAGGATTTTTGGGATATTTTCGGGAGGATTTTGGGGATATTTTCAGGATATTTTCGGGAGGATTTTGGGGTGATTTTTGGCATATTTGTGGGATAATTTTGGGGTAATTTTTGGGATATTTCTGGGGTGATTTTTGGGATGATTTTTGGGATGATCTTTGGGATATTTGTGGGATAATTTTGGGATATTTATGGGATAACTTTGGGATATTTTTGGGATAATTTTGGGATATTTATGGGATAATTTTGGGATATTTTTTGGGATATTTGTGGGATAATTTTGGGATATTTGTGGGATAATTTTGGGATATTTATTAGATAATTTTGGGATATTTATTAGATAATTTTGGGATATTTTTTGGGATATTTGTGGGATATTTTTGGGGTGATTTTTGGGATATTTGGGGTGATTTTTGGGATATTTGGGGTGATTTTTGGGGTGATTTTTGGGATATTTGGTTTGATTTTTGGGGTGATTTTTGGGATATTTTTGGGATATTTTCTGGGTATTTTGGAGTGATTTTTTGGGCTATTTTTGGGATATTTTCGGGATATTTTTGCGCTATTTTTACCTCCTGCTGCAGCCGCTTCGCTCTCCTCCCGTAGCTGTTGAATTTCGAGGGCTGCACCGACTGCCTCAGCGGGATGCTGTGAGGTTTGTACTCCCTGTCCTTCTCCTCGCTCTCAAACGGCCTCGTGTGACACTGCTGCACATTTGGGGACACTCAGCACGGCTTGGATGTCCCCAAACCCCCCAAAAAACCCCCGACTTACCACCAGGTTGGCCCCGGACTGGTACATCTCGTAGGGGTAGATGATTCTCTCGTAGTGAGCGCGCAGCAGAGAGCCGATGTTCTTCCCCGACGGGTAGGAGAGGCGCTGAGCAACCCTGGCCCACCGGCGGTCCTTGCAGATGGCCTCGTAGCCACCTTCCTCCATCACCACCTGAGGGGATATTGGGGACATTGGAATGTCACCAGGGCCACCTGGACCTTGACAGAGTCACCTGAAGCTTGCCAGGGTCACCTGCACCCTTCCAGGGCTACCTGCACCCCACCCGAGCCCATCAGCAGTCCTTGCAGATGGCCTCGTAGCCACCCTCCTCCATCACCACCTGTGAGGACACTGGGACCTTGACAGAGTCACCTAAACCTTGCCAAGGTCACCTGAACCTTGACAGAGCCATCTGAATCCACCCTGGGCTACCTGCACCACCCTGGCGTCTCCATCGCCACCTGTGAGGTGACACTGGGGACCTTGGAACCTTGACAGGGCCACCTGAATCTCACCAAGACTACCTGAATCCATTCTGGGCTATCTGAACCACCTCGGGGTCACCTGAACCACCCTGGGTAACCTGAGCCCACCGGTGGTCCTCGCAGATGGCCTCATAGCCACCTTCCTCCATCACCACCTGGGGGGGACACTGGGAACATTGACAGGGTCACCTGAACTGACCCAGGGTCACCTGAACCTTGACAGGGTCACCTGAACCTCACCAGGGTCACCTGAATCCACCCTGTGTCACCTGAAACACCTCGGGGTCACCTGGACCACCCGGGACTACCCAAGCCCACCAGTGGTCCTTGCAGAGGGCTTCATAGCCACCTTCCTCCATCACCACCTGGGGGGACATTGGGGACATTGCTGGGGTCACCTGAACCTTGACAGAGTCACCTGAATCTACCCTAGGCTACCTGCACTGCTGCTCCCCCATCACCACACAGGGACACCCTGGGCCACCTGCACCACCCTGGGGTCTCCATCACCACCTGTGGGGTGACAATGGGGACCTTGGAACCTTGACAGAGTCACCTGGATCCACCCTGGGCTACCTGAACCACCCTGGGCAACATGAGCCCACCGGCGGTCCTTGCAGATGGCCTTGTAGCCACTTTCCTCCATCACCACCTGAGGGGACACTGGGGACACTGGGACCTTGACAGAGTCACCTGAATCCCTTCTGGGCTACCTGGATACCCTCTGGGCTACCTGCACTGCCACTCCTCCATTACCACCTGGGGGTGACAGTGAGGACACTGGAACGTCTGCACGATCACCTGAACACTTCCTGGGCTACCTGAACCACCCTGGGCTACCTGAACAGCCCCTGGGCCACCTGCACCACCCTGGGGTCTCATCACCACCTGTGAGGTGACATTGAGGTCCCACCAGGGACACCCCAGGGATTCCCACGAACCTTGCTGGGAGCAGAACCCCCAAAAAGCGAAAATTCCCCTATAAATAAGGCTGTAACCCCAAAAAATGGGAATTTTCCCCACAAATGAGGATGTAACCCCAAAAATGGGAATATTTCCCCAATCAATGGGGATATAATCCCTCAAAATAAGAATATTTCCTCATAAATGATCACATAAGCTCCCAAAATAAGAATATTTTCCCGTCAATGGGGACATAAACCCCCAAAATGGGAGCATAATCTCCGTATTAATAATTAATACATAATAAAATTAACAATTAATCTTCTGATTAAGAAATATTCTCTGATTAAGAAATTACCCCCCGAAAAAAATAAAGGTTTCCCTATGTGGGGCAATTATCTCCCCAACAATAATTCCCTATATAGGAAAATAATCTATAAAATAGTAAAGTTTTTTTTAAAAAAAACCAATTATAGCTTTAAATAAAAAACACTCTCAAAAAACGTAACTAGTTTACCTGAATGTGAATATATAACCCACAGGAGAACATTTTTCCCAAAAAAAAAAAGATAATATAAAAACAAGAACAAGAATCAAACAACAAATAAAAAGTAATAACGAAAATAAAATGAAAAATAAAACATAAAATACAAATAACATAAAAAATTTAAAAAATTAAAAAACTTGAAAAAAATAAATAGGAACATAAAAAAATAGAAGTATCAATAAAAAAACAGGAAAACAAAAAACAGGAATAAAAACAACTTCCCCAACCCCACCAGAATCCCCAGGAGGGAATGGAGATCCTAATTTTTTGGGGTCCCAAATTTTTCTGCCCTTTTTCACCTTGCTGAGGCTGTAGAGATCAAGAATTCTCCTCTCCACGTTGGGAATTTTGAGGGAAGAACCTTGAATTTCCCAAAACTTGGCGATCTGGTCCAGGTAGTTCAGCTTCACCCTGGTCTGCGCCTGGAGAGGGAGGAATTTGGGGGTCAAATATTGGGGTCAACCCCAAAATCCACCCCAAAATTTACCCCAAAATCTACTCCAAAATCAACCACAAAATCCACCCCAAAATCACCCCAAACTCTCTCACCTCCAGCTCGTTGAGCCGCTGGATTCGCGGGGTGAACCTGAAATTGTCGACCTCAACGGCAAAGGGGGGCTGCCAGTCCTGGGGGGAAAAAGGGGCAAAATTTGGGGGGTCAGCAGTTGTGGTCAGCCCAGAAAAACCTCAGAGCACAAATTTAGGGGGTCAGGAGTCAGGGCTACCCCAAAAAAAACCTCACAGACAAGGCAGCCCAACAGGGAAAGAGGAGAATAAATCCTAAATTCGGGGGGTCAGCAGTGATGGACACCCCAAAAAAACCCTCACAGCCCAAATTTGGGGGGTCAATAGCCATATCCCCCCCAATCCCCTATGAGAAAGGAGTACTCACACCCCAAATTTGGGGTTCAGCAGCTATGGCGCCCCCAAAAAATACCCTCACAGCCCAAAATCTGGGGGCTCAACAGCCATGCCCCCCAGTCCCACCCAGCCAAATCACATGGGGACAAACAGGAGGTGACAAAACCCAAACTGGGGGGATTAAGAGCCATGGCCCCCCCAAAAAACACGCTCACAGCTCAGAATTTGGGGGTTCAGCAGGCATGCCCCCCACAGTCCCACCCAGGCCAATCCCACGGGGACACACAGGAGGTGACAAACCCCAGCCTGGGGGGTGGTCGCCCCTGCCGTGTCCCTTTCCGGGGTGACACCGGGGGAGGTGACGCCAGCACGGCCCAACCCTCCCTCCCTCCCTCCCGGAAATCCTTCCCTCGCCCAGCTGGGGGGACCGGCTCGGCCTGTCCCCCCCCAGCCAAAACCGCCACCAAACTGGGGACGCGGCGACAAAGAGCCCCCCGGGCGGGGACACCGCGCGACCCCCACCCCGAACGGGGAACAAACCGCGAATTGGGGGGGTACGGATGGGGGGGGCCTGTCCCCTCCCCGTTCCCCGGTGCCCCCGCGGGTGTCCCCAGATTTTGGGGGCGCTGAGCGGAGCGGAGCCCCCCCGGCTCGGCCGGACCCCCCCGCGGCCGCAGACAAAGGCTCGGCGCTGGCTGGCGCCATATTGGCCGTGGCAGTGTTGTTGTTGTGAGAACGCGGGGGGGGCGAAGGGACCCCCCCAGAAAACCCCCAAAAATCCACCGGGGGGCGGCGAGACACGCAGGGACACCCCGAGTTTGTTGGGGTCACCCCTGACCCCCAAATGGGCATGGGGGGTGCTGGAGGGGGGAGCGGGGGGGATTGGATATTCCCCCCCCACCACCACGAGGACCCCCAAAATCCACCCCAAAAAACTCCCCAAAAACCCACCGGGGGGTGGCGAGATCCCCATGGACACCCCGAGTTTGCTGGGGTCACCCCAGACCCCCAAGCGGGCATGGGGGGTGCTGGAGGGGGGAGCGGGGGGGCTGGACATTCCCCCGCCCCCCGAGGATCCCCAAATCCACCCCAAAATCCACCCCCAGGCGGGACCCTCCCGGGGTTACCCCACATTCCCCCCTCACCCCAAATCTACCCCC
This sequence comes from Lichenostomus cassidix, assembly GCF_008360975.1. Lineage (NCBI taxonomy): Eukaryota > Metazoa > Chordata > Aves > Passeriformes > Meliphagidae > Lichenostomus > Lichenostomus cassidix. The sequence goes on along the minus strand of NW_028147344.1, from coordinate 62,360 downwards.
AAATAGGGGTGGGGGGGACATTTAAACCACCAACTCTATGACCCCCCCAGCTCAGGGATTTACCCCCCCGGTGGGTATTTAACCCCCCGGGTTCATTATTGCCCCCCAGGGGTATTTCCCCCCCTCGAGAAGCACTGAGGAAATGGGGGAGGGGAGGAAAATTACCCCCCGGGGGGGAATTAATCCCCCTAAGTGAGAAATCGCTCCGGGGGGGGAAATGGGGGAGGGGGCAATTAGCTTTTCTAAGGGCAAGGAATATTTCCTATACCCCCTGTAGAAAAAAAATCCCGAAAAAGTAATTTATCCCCCCAAAATAAAACAACATTCCTCCCCCAGGAGAAATACGCTCCTAAATGGAAAGACAATCCCACGGAGGGCAATTATCACTCCCCCAAAATAAAAAAAATCCCAAAAAGGGGACAACTCCTCCTCCAGTGGGATATTTATCCCAGTCTCGGCGGGGCAGGACCCTCACCCCCTGATTTCCCCCTCGGTTTTGGGGTTCCCCATATCGAGGGGTTCCCTAATTCGACGGGGGCTCCCCATTTCGAGGGGGAATTCCCCATTTAGAGGAAGAGTCCCCAACCCCCTCCCGACCCCCCAGACTCACGGCGGGCGGTCGGATCTTGCAGATGCCGCTTTTCTCGGCGATCGGGCGGATCTTGGCGATGTAACCCAGCGGATCGCTGAACTCTGCCCAGCTCGGCTCGAACACCGGACACTCCGGCGGCGGCAGAAAGTCCTCGGGAGGCTCCGGTTCCGCCGGCAGCCACGGCGATCCCCACTCCCCGCGCTGCTCCGTGCCCGCCCCGCCGCGGGGACCCCCGAGGGGCCGCCGGGCCTTGTCCTCGGAGCCGGGCCGATCCCCGCCGCGGGCCCCGCGCTCCTCGGGGGCTTTGCGGGGGCTGCGCTCCTCTCCCGCCGGCCTCCCGCCGCTCCCCTTGCCGGGCCCCCCGCCGCCCTTACCCCGCGGCTCTCCCCCGGACCGTGGGGGCCGCGGGGCCTTCTCGTCCCCAGCCGCTTTGGGGGCCGCGGCTGCCGGTCTGGCGGGTCCCGCATCGCCGGGAGGCTCCGTTCCGCCCCACTCCGCGCCGCGGCCCCGCTTGGCCTCCTCGTCCCCGTCGGGCGGCGGCGGGGGAGCCCACGGTGGGGATCCCCCCGGGCCGGGCCCCCACTCGGCCCAGCCGCCTCCTGCGCGCTGCTGCTCGCCCTCCTCCATGCCTCGCACCGAGGGGAGCGGGGGGTTCCCGGGCTGCCCCCTCAGGGGGCCATGGAGGCCCCGCCGCCCCCGCGCCGCCCCCTCACAGGCCGCGGGCCGCCCCCCCCTCCCCGAGCCGCGGGGAAAGGGGGGATGGAACAGCGCCCGACGAGCTCCGCCGCCCCGCCGGCCCCTCCGCGGCCCTTTCGCGGCCCCGCCGCCCCGCGCTCCGCCCGCCTCACACCCCAGGCCTGCCCGGTCCGTCCGGCCGGGCCGCCGCCGCCATCTTGGATCCTCCTCCTCCTGCCGCCCGCCCCCCGCCCGCGCGCACGCAAACACTGCGCAGGCGCAGCCGCGCACACCGCCCCGAGAGGTGCTCTGACTTGCTGTATCCTTCCGCCGCCGCACCGGGACCGGAGCCCAACGCCGCCACAGCGCCGCGACCGGCGGCTGGGACGGGAACGGCGAGCGGGGACAACACCACCGGAGCCCTCCTGCCGCGGCCCGGGTGGCGGGAGGCCGTGCGTGGAGATGAGGGACGGGGAAATAGCCCCCAGGCTCCGCCCCCTTGGCGGCGGAGGGATTCGCGTCACCGCTCGCCTCCGCGGCTGGGTCAGCGGAGCGGCCGGGACTTGTTGTGCACGTTTAAAGGGACGCAGCGCGCATGCGCGCCCGGCGGCGACGCGGGGGCGTGGCTATCCTGGAGGCGGGGCTGAGCAGAGCTCCGCCCCCTTCGGCCACGCCCCGCTGCGCTTCCGTCACCGCTCCGGCCCCGCCCACGGCACCTGGAAAACCCCTATGGACCCTATAGACCCTGACGGATCCCCCCCATTGGACCCCTACAGACCCCCTTGGGACCCGAGGACCTTACAGACCTTATAGGCACTCAGCCCCTCTGTACTCGCGGGACCTCTATGGACCCTCTAGGCCCCCAACCCCTATGGACCCTATAGACCCACGGGGCCCCTATGGAACCTATAGATCCGCATGGAGCCTATACACCCCCACCCTTATGGACCCCCAGGACCCCTATGGACCTTCACAAGCCCTATGGCCGCAAAAGACCCCCAGCCTCTGTGGATCCCTATGGACACTCAGGACCCCTACAGACCTACGGAAGCCCCGTGGACCCCAAAAACACACCAGACACCTATAGCTCCTATAGCTCTGCAGCCCCTAAGGACTTCCGGGATCTTTCTACCCCCATTTCCCCCATAGCCCCTATAGCCCTCATAACTCCTATGGCCCCCAGATCCTCTATAGCCCCTATAATCCCCAGATCCCCTACAGTCCCCAGATCCCCTGCAGCCCCCCAAGAACCTCCCCAGACCCCATAACCCCCCAACCCCAGCCCCCATAACTCAACCCTCATCCCCTATAGCCCCCCCAAAAAAAGGGCTCTCGGGCGGGGCCGGCCGGTCCGTTTATGAAGCATCAAATATACAGTCTCTTATATACAGGGCCCGGCGGGCGCATGCGGGTGCCTGGGGGGCTCCCCGGGGGGGCCCGGCCGCCTCAAACCCCCCCAAAAACCCCCGGGGGGATCCCAGGCGGCCGGGGGGGGTCGGGGGGAGGAGGGGGAGGGGAGGTTAAAGTGCCATGTGACATTCAGCCTGAGCTGGGAACGGAAAATGGGGAGGGGGGCAGCGTCGCCGCCGGACCCCCGGGATGGCCAGAGGGACGCCGGACTGCCCGGTGACCCCCAAAGCCACCCCCGGGGTGGGGCGCGAGCAGCCAAACACGAGCCACGTGCAGGTTTTTTTTGGGGGGGAATTGGGAGATTTTAGGGGGGTTACAAAAATAACCACCGCGTCCAGCAGGCCGGCGCTGTCCATCGTGTCCGGGGGGGGCTCAGACCACCGTGCTGATGCGGTTGCCCCCCTTGGGTTTGGGGGGTCCCTGGCCGGCCTGGGCCAGGGGCGAGGTGGGGCCGGCGGGGGAATGGGGGCTGAGGGGGTGGGGCGAAGGGGGGGGCAGGGGGGTAGGAAGGGTGGGGGGGGATGGGGGAGTGAGGGGGGGGCGCGTGGTGGTGGTGATGATGATGATGGTGGTGATGGGGAGGGGGCGCCGCCCCCCCTCCGCCCCCCCGCAGGGCCCCCCCGGTCGGACCCCCGACCCCACCGCCGCCCCCAAACACGAAATGCTTGGCTGGGGCTGGGGGCGGCGGGGGGTGGTGGTGCGGGGGGGGCCCGGGGGGGTACGGGTGGGACAGCCCGTGGTGGGTGGGCGCCGGGCTGTAGAGGGGCAGGGGGGACAGCGGCTGCCGGGGGGCGCCGGGCGGAGCCCCCCCCCTCTTCCCGGGCCGGTGCAGCGTGTAATGCGGGTGGGGGGGCGGGAACCCCCCGCCGGGGGGGCCGTGCTGCTGGGGGGGCGCCGATAACGGGGGGGTCGGACCCCCGTGGAATCTCGGCGGAGCCCCAGCGGCGATGGCCGGCAGCGGCGGGGGGGGCGCGGGGCGGCTGGGGGGCGGCGGCTGCTGCGGGTACGGGGGAGGGGGCGGCGGGCCGGGACCCCCCCCGGCTCCGGCCGCCCCCCCGGGGCCGTGGCAGTACTGGGCGTGCAGCGCCTGCAGCTTGGAGGGACCCTCGGGGGACACCGCGGCGGCGGGGGGGTGGTGGTGGTGGTGCGAGGATGACGCCGAGGAGGAGGAGGCCGAGGCCGAAGTGGGACCCCCGGTGACCGGGGCGGGGCCGGCGGGGCCTTTGCCGCGGCGGCTGCCGAACAGGGAGCCCAGGAAGGAGGACGAGTTGGACACCGGGCGGGCTGGTGGCTTGTAGCCCTCCGGGGCTCCCGCCGGCCCGCCTGGGCCACCCCGGGGCTGCGGCCGGGGGCTGCTGATGATGGAGCCCTGCGGAGGGGGCGGGGTCAGAGCGCGGAGGCCACGCCCCATTGGGCTGGAAGCCACGCCCACTCGGGGAGGCTCCTCCCATCGGTGGGAAAAGTGCTGCATGCTCCCCAGCAGGCCCCGCCCCCTCCTGCAAGCCACACCCGCTCAGGAATGGCTCCTCCCATTGGTGGGAAAAGCACAGCATTCTCCTTTACAGGCCACGCCCCCTCCCGCAAGCCACGCCCCCGAGCCCTAAGTCGAGTCCCCATTGGTGGATAAGAGCATCCATCACTGCCTTAGCCCCACCCCCAGACTAGGTCATGTGACCTGGCCAAACAAGCCCCGCCTCCCAGCCCTACCCTCCTTCCCATTGGTGGATGAGCCCCAGGGTTGGTAAGCAAGCCACTCCCCTTTTCCCCCAAAGGCATCGCCCACTCAATCAAACCACGCCCATTCCCAGCAAGCCCCACCCCTTTTACACTATAGCGTTGTTATATGGGGTGGGGATGAAGCGGGTAGGGTTTGGGTGTGGTCGCGAAGTGGGCGTGGCCTAAAGGGGCGTGGCTCACCTCGATGGTGCTGTCCAGTGACCCCACGCTGTTCCGGCGACCCCGCTTGCCTGGGGGGGAGGGGGCGGTGAGGGGGGCAGTGGGGGAGACCCCCAGGTGACCCCCAGGTGACCCCAAATCCATCGGAACCCGAAAATCCCTCCGGATTTTGGGATCCCAAATTCCACTCCAAAATCCCAAATCCCTCAGGAGATCACCTTGGGATCCCAAATTCCCCTCTGGAAACCCCAAATCCTCCCAGGACACCCTACTGGAGCACCCCAAATTCCCCCTGGACACCCCAAATCCCACCATGGACACCCCAAACTGCCCCCTGGCCACCCCAAACTCTCCTCTGGACACCCCAAACCCCGCCAAAGCCCCTCCCTTGAGCCCCCAGCCCCATTTCAGACTCACCACTGTCGGACAGGTCGCGCAGGGAGCTGCTCAGCGCACTCCTTTTCAGCCCTTCGCCCCCAAACGCTTCCTCCAGGCTGCTCCGGCTGAGGCCATTCAGAGCCTCCCGGGGAGTTCCTCCTCCCCTGGGCCCGGCCACGCCCTTCTGCTTCTCCAGTTCGGCTGGGGGGCACACCAGTATAAACCAGTATCACCCAGTAACCCCCAGTGTCCCCCCAGTCAGATCAGTGTCCCCCAGTGCACACCCAATGCCCTGCCCCGCAGCCCAGCCACGCCCTTCTGCTTCTCCAGTTCCGCTGCGGGGACAAACCAGTATCACCCAGTGTCCCCCAGTGTCCCCCAGTATCCCCCCAGTATCCTGCTGGTCAGACCAGTATCCCCTAGTATTCCCCCAGTGTCCCCTAGTGCACACCCAGTCAGACCAGTGTGCCCCAGTGCCCTCCCAGTGCCCCCAGTCCTTTGCCAGTCCCCTCCCGTTGCTCCCAGTCCCCATCGCACTCCCCTCCCATTACTCCCAGTCCCCTCCCAGTGCTCCCAGTCCCTTCCCCATCCCCCTCCCATTGCTCCCAGTCCCCTCCCAGTCCCCTCCCAGTGCTCCCAGTGCTCCCAGTTGTCCCCGCTCACCCTCCACGCGGTATTTCTCCATCTCCTGCACCTCGGCCACAGACTCGCGCAGGTCGCTGGCGAAGCGCAGTCTGTCCTGGGGACTGGGGGCGTTGAACACGATCAGCACCTTGCGCTCGCCGCCCGGCGCCGCCGACAGCAGCTTGATCCCGAACTGGTAATCTGGGCAGGGAAACAGGGGGAACTGGGGGGTCAGGGACAGCCCCTGGAATCAGGGACACCCCCTGGGGTCAGGGACAGCAGCTTGATCCCGAACTGGTAATCTGGGGGGACACAGGGGGTCAGGGACACCCCAGGCTCAGGGACAGCCGCCCGGCACCGCTGACAGCAGCTTGATCCTGAACTGGTAATCTGGGGGGACACAGGGGGTCAGGGACACCCCCAGGATCCCAAACTGGGAATTTGGGGGAATATGGGAAAACATGGGGTTGGGGGTGGGCAGGGGAACATCATCGGAGACACCGTGAGATGTCCATCGGGGACACCATGGGACATGCTGTGATAGACACCATGGGACATCCCAGGTGGACACCATGTGGTGTCTAACAGGGACACCATGGGACATTCCAGGGTATCACTGTGATATGTCCATGGGGACACCATGGAACATGCCATGATGGACACCATGGGACATGCCATGGTGACACCATGCAACATGCCATGATGGACACCACAGGGTGGGGACATTCCAAGGGGGACACCATGGGACATGCTGTGATGGACACAATGGGACATCCCAGGCCGACACCATGCAACATGCCATGATGGACACCACAGGGCGGGGACATCCTGGTGTGACACCGTGAGCCATCCCACGGAGAACACAATGCTCTGTGGTGGAACTCCATAGGATATAGGGGTGGGGGAACCTCCCATGAAGGTCCTGTGGGGTCCTATGGGGTCCCATGGGGTGTTTTGGGGTCCCATGGAGTATTTTGGGATCCCATGGGATGTTTTGGGGTTCCATAGGGTGTTTTGGGGTCCCATGGAGTATTTTGGGGTCCCACGAGGTCCCGTGGGTCTCACAGGCGTTCTGGAAGAGCTGCATGTGCATCTCCACCAGCGGGAAGCTCTGCCGGAAGCTGTAGGTCACCAGGATCTTCTTCTTCTGGAAGATCTTCGTCACCTGCCAAGGCCGCGGTGTCACCAGGGTCACCAAAGTCCTGGTGACTCCACCCCAGGTCCCCAGGATCCCCAGCTCACCACCAGGAGGTCATTGAAGAGGAACACCTCGCGCTGGTGAAGCCCCAGGCGTTGGGGTCGGTTGGGGTCAGGAACCTCATAGAGTTGGCAGCAGCAGACCAGGCGGCGGTGGGGCAGGGACAGCACCTGGGGACAGCAATGGGGTCAGGAATGAGAGGCATCGTGAGATGGCCAGTGGGGACTCCGTGGGACATTCCAGGGTGACACCATGAGAAGGCCAACGGGGACACCATGGGACATGCCATGATGGACACCATGAGATGTCCAGTGGGGACAACATGGGACATGCTGTGATGGACACCATGGGACATTCCAGAGTGACACCATGAGATGTCCAACAGAGACACCACGAGATGTCCAGTGGAGACACCATGCGATATTCCAGGGTGACACCGTGATGTCCAGTGGGGACACCATGGGATATTCCAGGGTGACACCGGGAGATGTCCAATGGTGACACCACGAGATGTCCAATGGGGACACTGTAGGACATTCCAGGGTGACACCGTGAGATGTCCAATGGGGACGCCATGGGACATGCTATGATGGACACCATGGGACGTTCTCAGGTAACACCATGAGATGTCCAGCAGGGACACCACTGGGAACATCCTTCCCCTTTATGGTCACCTGGAACATCTCCCATGGGTCACCTGGATCATCCCTACAGGTCACCTGTCCCATCTCCCATGGGTGACCCAGATGTCACCTGTCCCATAGGATCACCTAGTACATTGCTTCCATGGGTCACCTGGAACATCTCCCAGAGGGTCACCTTGAACATCTCCCATGGGTGACCTACAACCTGTCCCACAGGGTCACCTAGAACATTCTTCACCTCATGGGGTCACCTGGATCATCCCCCATAGGTCACCTGGAACACCTCCCAAAAGTCACCTGGAACATCTCCCATGGGTGACCCAGATGTCACCTGTCCATAGTGCCACCTAGACCCCCCATGTCCCCACAGCCCGGGCACACCCACCGGTTTCTTGCCGACGATCATGCGCTCCACGGCCTGCACCTGGGACACGTGGTCATCGTTGGTGCGCAGCTCGCGGCTCTGGATGCGCTGGTAGATTCCCACCAGCATGTCCCGCGGGATGTCCTCGCCATTGTCCACCCCTGCGGGACACCCAGGGACAGCCGTGTCACACCTGGGACAGCTGGACAGACCTAGAACTCATGACGCCCAGTCCTGGTCCAGAACCTGTGACACCCAATCATGTTCCAGAACCTTCTACACCTGGATCCATCTAGAACCTGTGGCTCATGGACTTTTCTAGAACCTGCAGAGTCGCAGTCCTGCTCCAAAACCTGTAACATCCCATCCTGTTCCAGAACCTTCTACCCCTGGCCTGCTCCAGAACCTGCAATGCCCAATCTGGTTCCAGAACCTTCTATGCCTGGATCCATCTAGAACCTGGGGCTTATGGACTTTTCTAGAACCCATGGCATCACAGTCCTGCTCTAGAATCCATAACACCCAGCACTGCTCTGGAACCTGTGACTCCCAATCTGGTTCCAGAACCTTCTACACCTGGCCCTGCTCCAGAACCTGCAATATCCAATCCTGTTCCAGAACCTTCTACACCCAACCCACTCCAGAAACTGCAATACCCAATCCTCTTCCCGAACCTTCTACACCTGGCCTACTCCAGAACCTCCAATGCCCAATCCTGTTCCAGAACCTGCGATACCCAATCCTGTTCCAGAACCTTCCACACCTGACCTGCTCCAGAACCTCCAATTCCCAACCCCGCTCCAGAACCACATCTCCAGGGGTTGAGGAGCCACCAGGACCTCACCTCGCAGGTTCTTGATGAAGTCCTCGAGCTTCATCTTGCGCTCGGCCTTGACGCTGGGGCTGTACATGTCGGTGTTAAGGAGGATGATGGCGAAGGCCAGGATGAAGATGGTGTCCGGGTTGCGGAACTGGCGCAGCAGGGCCGCGTTACACACGCAGTAGCGCTGGCTGCGGGGTGGACAACCCCCACGGCCCATGGGGTCACCGTGCCTGCCCCACGGCCGGAGCTGTGGTGGCATCTGCGCCACGCAGCTGGCCAGGAGGGTGGGGTGGTGGCCTGGTGGCTGTGGGGTCACCTAGGACTGGGGCACCACTGCTGTGTCCCCACCTGGAGACATGGGGTCACCTAGAATGGTCTGGGGGTCACTACCCCTAATGTCCTGCCAGTCTGTGGGGTCACTTAGAATGTGGGCCACCACCCCTGTGTCCCCACCTTGAGCCATGAGGTCACCTAGAATGGTCTGGGGGTCACCATCCTCAATGTCCTGCCAGTCTGTGGGGTCACCTAGAACGTCCCCTGGTCCTTTGGGGGTCACCATCCCCTTGTGTCCCCCTTCAACCCCTAGGGTCACCTAGAATGTCACCCTATGGTGACCACACCACCCCCTTGTGTCCCTCTTTGATCCATAAGGTCACCTAGAATGTCACACCATGGTGACCACACCACTGTGGGCAGTGACCTGGTGGCAGTGGGGATGTGGGGACAGCAGGATTTGGGGACAAGGGGCCATGGGGACACGAGGATGTGGGGACATTGGGGACACGAGGATGTGGGGACATTGGGGACATAGGGATGTGGGGACATTGGGGACATGGGGCATTGGGGATATGGGGAAATGGGGATGGGGGGACATTGGGTTCATGGGGACATGGGGCCATGGGAATGTAGGGACAATGGGGACACGGGGATGTGGGGACACTGGGGACAAAGGGACAGCAACCCACCCCTCACCTGAAGGCCTCGATCAACCGCTCGACCTTCTGCGCCTCGCCCTGCACCCTGATGTGCGACTGGAACTTCCTCAGCGCCTCGTCCAGCTCCATCCCCGAGAAATCCATCTCATCCACCACGCAGCTGCGAGACCCCGCGGCACGGTGGGTCTGGGGTCTCCCTGACCCCTGCCAGGTCCACCCTGTCCCCGGGATGTCCCCTCCTTACTCTAGGACGTCGCGGTTGAACTGCTTCTGGCGGTTGCCCAGGAACTCGCCGATCATCTGCCGGCTCAGCCCCTTGCGCTCCAGGATGAAGTGAGCGACGCCCACCGGCGTGTCGGACAGGAAACCGCGCTCGATCAGGTACTGGATGCCCTTCTCTGGCTTTCTGCGGGGCGTGGGGACATGGATGGGGACATGGTTTGGGACATGGATGGGGACGTGGATGGGGACGTGGATGGGGACGTGGATGGGGACGTGGGGATATGGGAATGGGGATATGGAGACATGGATGGGGATATAGGAATGGGGACATGGATGGGGACATGAAAATGGTCACATGGGAATGGGACACGGATGGGGACATGGGAATGGTGACATGGATGGGGATGTGGATGGGGACATGGGAAGGGGGATGTGGAAATCAGGATATAGGTGGGGACATGGATGAGGACATGGAGACATGGATGGGGACATAGGAATGGGGACGTGGATGAGGACGTGGGAATGGGGACATAGATGGGGACATGAAGAGATGGATGGGGACATGGATGGAGACATGGATGGGGACACAGATGGGGACATGGGAATGGGGACATGGATGGGGACAGCGATGGGGATAAGGATGGGGACGTGGGGACATGGAAATGGAAACATGGATGGGGACATGGGAATGGGGACATGGGAATGGGGATATGGATGGGGACATGGGAATGGGGACATGGGAATGGGGATAGGGATGGGGACAGGGATGGGGATAGGGACAGGGATGGGGACATGAGGATGGGGATATGGGAATGGGGGACATGAATGGGTATATGGATGGGCACATGGAGACATGGATGGTGACATAGGAATGGGGATATGGGGATGGAGATATGGGGATGGGGACATGGAGGGGGACACAGATGGGGACATGGGGATGTGGGTGAGGACACAGGGATAGGAATGGGGACAAGAACAAGTGACTCATGATGGTCACTCTGGCCATAGAGTGACCCCATGTCACCTGCTCCCAGCTCTAGGGCCACCTGGTCATCTATGGGGTCACCTTGGTTTGGGGTCATCTGAGGTGATCATCTGTTTCCCTAAGGGGTCACCTAGAATGTTGTCATGGCTTGATCACTGGGTCACCTGGAAGGTCACCGCAAGGTCACCTAGAATGTCACCATGGGGTTACCTAGAATATAACTATGGGGTCACCTAGAACATCACTGTGAAGTTCTGTAGACTCACCTGAAACATAACTCTTTCCTTGCTATAGGGCCACCTAGAAATGTCACCATAGGGTTCTGTAGGGTCACCTAAAACATCATTGTGGGGTTCTGCAGGGTCACCTCAAACATCACTCTGTCCTTGCTATAGGGTCACTTTGAACATCACCATGGGGTGACCTAAAACATCGTAATTGTGGGGTTCTGTAGGGTCAGCTCGAGCACCACTCTGTCCTCGCTGTACGGTCACCTAGAATGTCCTTGTGGGGTTCTGCAGGGTCACCTCAAACATAACTTCGTCCTCTCTATAGGGCCACCTACAACGTCACTGTAGGATCACCTAGAACACCATTGTGGGGTTCTGGAGGGTCACCTCAAACATCACCATGTTCTCATATTAGTGTCACCTAGAACATCATTGTGGGGTTCTGCAGTCACCTCAAACAGCACTCTGGCCTTGCTACAGGCCCACCTAGAACATCACCATGTGCTCGCTCTAGGGTCACCTAGAATGTCAGCATGAGGTCACCTAGAATGTTCTTGTGGGGTTCTGTAGGGTTACCTAGAACATCACCACATTCTCACTACAGGATCACCTAGAACATCCCCCTTCCCCTCAATGGGGTCACCAACCATCCTACCCCACCACTTCCCCCAGGAGCCCCACTGCTGGACCCCCACCCCATCCCCATCCCCCCTGGACCCCCATATCCCCCCGGACCCCCCAGCCCCCTCCCCACGCCCAGCCCCTCACTTGTTGAAGAGGTTGAGGCCGATGCGATACTGCCGCCGCTGCACCACGTCGTTGTTGAGCGCCGGCGAGTCCCAGCTCTGCCGCGGCTCCCGCTGGTAGGTGGCCTTGCCGGGGGGTCCGGCAGCCCCGGGGGGCTGCGGGGCAGCCGTAGGGGGCGGCGGTGGCGGCGGGGGCGGCCGGCGCAGGCTGTCTCGGGACGACGAGCCGGACGAGCAGTTGAGGGTCTCGTTGGAGTTGGAGCTGCTGCCCAGGCTCTCGTTGTCCCCCTCGGACCCCTCCTCTGTCCCCCCGGGCGGCGGCGGCGGGCCGGGGGGAGGCGGCGGGGGTCCGTCGGGGTGGAAGCAGCGGTGCGGGGGTCCCGACCGGGGCAGCGTGCCCCCCCCGGCCCCCTCGGGCTCGTAGGGTCCCCCGCGGTTGACGGAGCCGCGGTCGGAGCGGTCACTCAGGTCGGCCGAGCTGTCGCTGGGCGGCTCCACGGTCAGCAGCGGGGGGTGTCCCCCCCCGGCCCCCCGCCCCCGGCACTCCAGGCACGGGGGGCCTCTCCGGGGGGGCTCCTCGGGACCCCCCCAGCGCTCGGCCGGCCCCGGGGGGTTGGCGGGGGGCGGCGGAGGGGGCGGCGGGGCCGGGGGCGGCGGGGGACCCCCGGTGTCCGGGGGGGGCTCGGGGCTGGGGGGTCTCTCGGGGGAGTGGGGGGAGCCGGGGAGCCCCTCGTCCAGGTACAGGGTGACGTCGCTGGCCGAGGTGGCCGCGCTGTCCCCGGCGGGGGGGGCGGGGGCGCCGGGGGGGACACCGCGACCCCCGCCCAGCGCCTCATCGATGGACGCGGCCAAGGACTTCACCTGCGGGGACAGGGAGGGGAGGGGACACCCCTGTCAGCCGCTCTGTGTGCCCCCAAGACCCCCCTTGGACCCCCCCAGCCCACTGGGACCTCCCTACGACCACCCTGTGGCCCAGTGACCTAATGACCCCTTAATGACCCCCATGGTCACCCGTGACCCCCGTGGTCACCTGTGACCCCCAATGACCCCTGTGACGTTCCTGGTCTTGTGACCCCCTGACCCCCATGTCCATGATGACTGTCATGACCCCTGTGACCTCCCAGGACCCCCATGACCCCTGTGCCCCCCATGTCCCCTGTGACCTTCCAGGACTCCCACAAACCTTGTGCCCCCCTGACCCTGTGACCCCATAACCCCCATGTTCCCTGTGGCCCCATGTCCCCTGTGCCCCCTATGACCCTGTGACCCCCATAACCCCATGTCCCCTGTGACCCTCATGCCACCCATGACCCCTGTGACCCCCAGCCCCCCACCTGCTGTGCAAACGCCTCCTCCAGATCGGCACCTCCGGGCCCAAAATCCGCCGACGCCGACAGCTGCCTGGGGGGGCTCCCCGCGCCCCCACCCGCCGCCCCCACAGCCCCCTCACCGGGACCCCCACCCCCATCCAGCCCAGCCCGGCAGGACCCCCCGTATCGAGGCGCCCGCCGCGGCCCCCCCAGGACCCCCTCGTCCAGCGAGGCCGGTTTGCCCTGGAAGTAGGGCGGGGGCGGCGGCGGGGGTCCCGGGGCGGGGGCCGGGGGTCCGCGGTCGTACTCCTCGAAGGAGAACTGGAGGCGCAGCCCCGGCAGCGCCAGGCGCCGCGCCCTGCCGCCCTCGCTGCGCAGCCGCTCGAACTTCTGCGCCATGCGGTAACGCCGGAACGCCGCCTGGATGGTGCGGGCGGCGCGGCGCGAGCGGAAATAGCCGCCGTACTTGCGCTCCAGCATCTCCACCTGCGGGACACGGGGACGGCGTGGGGACATGGGGACGGCGTGGGGACATGGGGACGGCGGCGGGGACGTGGGGACATCAGGGTGGGGTTGGGGGTGTGGAGGTGGGGATATGGGGATTGGGACATGGATGGGGATGTGGGGATGTTGGGATTGGGACATGGATGGGGACATGGATGAGGATGAGGACATGGATGGGGACGTGGGGACATGGATAGGGACATGGACGGGGATGTGGGGATTGGCACATGGATAGGGATATTGGGATGGGGACATGGGGACAGCAGTGGGAACATGGGGATGTGGGGATTGGGACATGGATGAGGATGGGGACATGGGTGGGAACATGGATGGTGACATGAATGGGGACAGGGGGATGTGGGGATTGGGACATGGATGAGGATGGGGACATGGGTGGGGATATGGGGATGTAGACATGGATGAGGAGAATGACACCAGTGGGGACATGTGGACACAGGGGTGGAGATGGGGATGGGAATGAGGATATAGGGATGTGGGGATGGTGACATTGCTGGGGACATGGATGAGGACAAGGACATGGATGGGGACATGGTGATGTGGGGATTGGAGACATGGATGGGGATGTGGGGACATGGGTTGTGACAATCACATGTGGCTGATGACCATCACAGGTGGCTGATGACCATCACACATGGGTTGTGACCATCCCACATGGCCGGGGACCATCCTACACAGCCCAGGGCTGTCCCCAGGTATCCACAGGGGTCCCCAGGTATCCCCAGGTGTCCCCAAGTGTCCCCACCTACCTTCTTGTCCTGCAGGTCAGTGGAGAGCTCATAGCTGTCGCTCAGCGCCTTCGGCCTCTTGCTCTCCTCCTCCTCCTCCTGCTTCCTCAGGGCCACGCTGGCCGGCTGGGGTGGCAGCCGTGGCCAGGCCACCCCCGGGGTGCCACCCCCGGGTCCCCCCCCAGTGCCACCAGGGCCCTGGGGCGCCGGCTGGGGGAGGCCGCGGTAGGGTGGGGGTCTCCCGGGGCTGTCCGGCACGGGACCACCCCCCTCGCTGCCCGGGGTCTCGCCGTCCACGCTGTGGGGACATCGCGTCACCGCCATGTTGGGACATTGCAAAGATCACCCTGGATGTCCCCAAACCACCCTGAGAGCCCCCAGACCACCCTGAGATCCACCAAGGACCACCCTGAGATCCACCAAGGACCACCCAGACCTCCCTGGGGTCACCCAAGGTCCCCCCAGAGCCCTCAAAGAGTCTGCAGCCACCACCAAAGTGGGGACCATGGGGACACATGGACAGACAAACACGTGGATATGGGACACAGGCATGGGGGACACATGGCCACTGCTTGGGAACGCAGGGACAGATGGACATGGCCAACATGGGGACACAGGGACAGAAAAACAAGTAGACGTGGGACAGATGGACAAGGGGAGATGCAGACGTGGGGACACAGGGACGCGGGGACACATGGCCACAACTTGGAGATAGGGACAGATGGACATGGCCAACATGGGGACACAGGAAACTGGGGACATGGGGACAGAGGGACATGGCCAACGTGGGGACAGACACATGGACATGGCCACAGCTTGGGGACACAGGGACAGATGGATGTGACTAGCATGGGAACACAGGAAATTGGGGACACAAAGACATGGGACAGACGGACATGGCCAACATGGGGACAGATACATGGACAAGGGACATGGGGACACAGACATGGGACACAGGAGCAGGGGGACACACAGCCACTGCTTGGGGACACAGGGACAGATGGGCGTGACCAACATGGGGACACAGGGAATTGGGGACACACAGACATGGGACAGATGGACATGGCCAACATGGGGACACACAAGGACACAGACACAGGGACATGAGGAACATGGGGACATGAGACATGTGGGGACACGGACATGGGACACACAGACATGGGGACAAGGACACCTGGACATGACAGATGTGGGGACAGGGACATGGGACACACACAGGGACATGGGGACAGGGGACAGATGGACATGGGGACACAGGGACACGTGACATGGGGACATATACAATGGGACATGGGGATGCAGAGACATGACAGACATAGGCACGGGGACATGGGACACTTGGACATGGACATGTGACATGGGACATATGGACATGGGGACACACAGACAAGGAAATATGGGGACATGGGGACACTGAAACATGGGGACATGGGACATACGGATGCAGGGACACATGGACGTGGGGACATGGGAATTACAGACATTGGGACACGAGACATATGGACATGGGGACGGGGGGACACATGGACACATGGACTTGGGGACAGGGGGACAGATGGACACAAGGACATGGGGACACAGGGACATGAGACAGGGACACACAGACACATGGCAGGGATGTACAGATATGGGGGCACAGAGATGGGACGTGTGGACATTGGGACACGTGGGCACTGGGACACGGACAAACAGACATATGGACATGGACACAGGGACATGGGACACATGGACAAATGGACAAGGGGACAGAGGGACATGGGACATATGGACATGGGGACAAATAGACACTTGGACATATGGACATACAGAGACAGACAAATGGACATATAGACACGTGGACATGGGGACACAGGGACATAGGGACATAGAGACATGGACAGATGGACACATGGAGATGGGGACATACAGACACGTGGACACATGAACATATAGACACATGGACAAATGGACACAGACATGTCTACATATAGACAAAAGGACATATAGACACGTGGACATGAGAACATGGACAAATGGACATAGGGACATGGGGACAAATAGACACATGGACAAATGGACATATAGACACATAGGACATACACACACATGAACAAATAGACACATGGACATATAGACACAGGGACATGGGGACACACGGACATAAAAACACATAGCCAAATGGACAAATGGACACACGGACACACACCAGGGCCACCTGTACACGCAGGGACCCGGGGGACACACGGACACAGGGACACACGCATCCCCTCCCCCCCAGCCCCGTGGGGACCCGGCGGCAGACTGGGGGGGGCAGGCAGATCAGACCGGGGGGGTCCCCAAAATCCCGGGCAGGTGGGGGGGGGCAGAAGGGAGGGAGGGGAAGGGGGAAAGAGCGGGGGGAGGGGCGCCGCGCGGGGAGAGGGGGAGGGGAAGGATTTGGGGGTCCCCGGGGGGTCCCGGGGTGCAGATTTGGGGGTCCCGGGGGGGGCGGTTTGGGGGTCCCGGGGGGTCTCCCCGACTCACCCGTGCAGCAGCCGCTGCCGGAGCGGCCCCCGCCGCCGGTCGGCCGTGCACTGCAGGCACCACATTTTGGGGAGGGGGGGACACCCCAAAAATGGGGGTGGGGACACACAAGGGGACACCCGAAAAATGGGGAGGGGTCGCGGGGTGGGGGAGGGGGAGCCCCCGGTGCCTCCGCAGCTCGAGCGAGGCCCGGCAGGGCGGTGCGGGGGGAGGGGAGGGGGGGGTTGGGGGGGTGGGGGAGGAGCCGAAGAGCGACCCCCCCCTCCCCTCCCCCACCCTGCGCCTGCCCGGAAGTTGAGACCCCCCTGGGTGGGGGTGGGGAGGGTCCTGGGTGGGGGGTGGGGGAGGGGAGGACGCCTGGGTGCCTCTGATGTGTGATGGGGGGGGTCGTGTCGCCCCTCCCCCACACCCCCAAAATAAACCTGGGACACGCGACCCCCAGAATTTGGGGACCCCAATTTGGGGGGGTGACACCCCCAGCCTCCCCCCCCCAAAATCCGGGGGTCCCCGAGGTGGGGGGAGGGGGCTGGGTGGGTTATCCCCTCTTCCCTCTGCGCATGCGCGGATTCCCCCTACCCACCCCGATGGCGGTTGCCATGGCGACGCGGCGGGCGGGGGGGCGGCGGTTGCCATGGAGACGCGGCGGGGGGGAATGGAGGGGAGGGGGGTTTCCCGGGGGGAGGAGCTTCGCGCGCTGGGTCTCCCCCTTAGCCCCGCCCACATCCCCTTAGCCCCGCCTACCTCCCCCGGCACCGCCCCCTCCCCAAAATAGCCCCGAGGAGGAGGGGGAGGAGGCGCTATGATGGAGGCGTTGCCATGGCAACCGCCCCCAAACAGCCCCCCCCACGCGGCCGGGGAGGAGCCTATAGGGGCTCTATAGGGCCCTGGGGACCCCAATGGAGCCCTGGGGTCTGCACGGACCCTATAGGGATTTATAGGGACCCCTATAGGGATCCCTATAGAGCCCTGGGGTCTGTAGAACCCCTATAGGGATCTATATAGACCCTTATAGGGATCTATATGGGCCCTACAAGGATCTATATAGGCCCCTACAGGGATCTATATGAGCCCCTATAGGATCCTGGGGTCCCTGTAGAGCCCCTATAGGGATCTATATGGGCTCCTATAGATCCCTTGTCTGTCTAGCTCCTATTGGTCCCTGAGGCCCATATGGCCCCTGTATCTATATGGCCCCTATAGAGATCTATATAGCCTCTGTAGGGATCTATATGGGCCCCTATACAGCCCTGGGTCTGTACGGCCTGGCAAAGCTATAGGGCCCCTATACATTCCTTGAGTCCATAGGGTCCCTATAGTGCCCTGGGGTCCCTATGGGATCTATAGAAGCCCCTAAAGGTCCCCCAGGGCTCTGCCAGGGCCCCTATAGGTCCCTGGGGTCCCTATGGTCCCTATAGGTTCCTGAGGCCCCTATAGGTTCCTGAGGCCCCTATAGGGAGCAATCCAGGCCCCTATGGCCCCTATAGGGTGTGGCGGGGGAGGGGCGGCTCTTACCTGCGGACAGGGGGAGGTTGGAGCAGCCAAAGCACCTGAGGGTGGCACCTGGAGGGGGGACAGACAGGGGACAGACAGGGGACACCGAGATGGACAGGGGGACACTGAGATGGACAATGGACAGCAGGACACAGAGATGGATGGGGGACAGGCAGGGGACAGATGACGGACAGGTAGGGGACACCGAGATGGACAGGGTGAGATGGACAGGGGACACTGAGATGGATGGTGGGGACGGAGATGGACAGCAGACAGCAGGACACCAAGATGAACAGGGGGACACCGAGATGGACAGAGGGACAAAGATGGACAGGGGGATGGACAGGGGGACACCAAGATGGACAGGGGGATGGACAGGGGATGGACAGGGGACAGCGGACAGGGGGACACTGAGATGGATGGCAGGGATAGAGATGGACAGAGGGACACTGAGATGGACAGGGGGACGGACAGGGGACAGTGGATGGGGGGACAGAGATGGACAGGAGGACAGAGATGGACAGGGGGACAGACAGGGGACAGTGGGCAGGGGGTGATGGACAGGGGGACAGACAGAGGGGACACTGGGGACAGATGGCCGTGGGGACACTGGGGACAGATGGCTATGGGTCACTGAGGACGGATGGACAGGGATGGACAGTGGGGTGGACAGATGGACACAGGGGTGGGTGGCAGCAGGACAGACGGACATCAGGGGACATGGATGGATGGACACGAGGGGACATGGATGGACAGATGGACACAGGGGGACATGGAAGGACACAGGGGGACATGGATGAACACAGGGGGACACGGATGGACAGATGGACACAGGGGTGGGTGGCAGCAGGACAGACGGACATCAGGGGACATGGATGGATGGACACAGGGGGACATGGATGGACACAGGGGGACACGGATGGACAGATGGACACAGGGGGACACGGATGGACAGATGGACACAGGGGGACACGGATGGACACACAAGGACACAGAAGGACAGATGGACACAGGGGTGACAGGGACAGACGGACAGGGACAGGGAAGAGAGAGAGGAGAGAAACGAGTCAAGAGCCGGACGGGGGGACGGACAGATGGACACGGGGGGGGAGGGGACACGAGCGGGGGAGGGGACACGAGCCGGGCGGGGGAGGGGATCCGGGGGATCCCCAGGGTGGGGGGAGGGGCCCCGAGCGGCGGGTCCAGCCTGACCCCCCCAGGGTGACACACTGTCCCCTCCCTGCCCCCCAATGTCCCCCACTCACGTCATTGGGGGTCCTGGGGTGTCCGAGGGGTGACAGAGGGTGACAGAGAGGT
The DNA here is from genome assembly GCF_008360975.1 of Lichenostomus cassidix. Taxonomy (NCBI): domain Eukaryota; kingdom Metazoa; phylum Chordata; class Aves; order Passeriformes; family Meliphagidae; genus Lichenostomus; species Lichenostomus cassidix. The sequence goes on along the minus strand of NW_028147344.1, from coordinate 42,768 downwards.
GACAGAGGTGTCCCGAATGTCCCTCAGCCCTGGTGGACTCACAACAGCCCCTCCCCCCCTTTCCTGGCCCCCCCAGGTCCGGAAGGCTCTGGCCGGAATTCCGGCCATGCCGGACCTTGGGGACCTGGGGGGGACAGGGATGGGGACAGGGACAAGGCGGGGTCACCACCAGGGACGGGGACAGGGGGTCACAGCCCCGCACAGGGACAGGGACAGGGCGGGGTCACCACCAGGGACAGGGACATGGATGGGGACAGGGGCAGGGGGAGGTGACAGCCCTGGACAAGGACAGGGCGGGGTCACCATCAGGGACGGGGACAGGGACACAGAGGTCACAGCCCTGAACAGGGACAGGGGGAGGTGACAGCCTTGGACAGGGACAGGGACAAGGACAGGGCAGGGTCACCACCCGGGACACAGACATGGACAGGGATGGGGACATGGACAGGGAGGTCACCGCCAGGGACAGGGCGGGGTCACCACCAGGGACAAGGATGAGGACGGGGAGGGGACATGGCCTGGGACAGGGACAGGGTAGGGTCACAGCCCTGCACACTGGCGCACAGCCCCGGCACGGGGGTGTCACACAGTGTCACACGTGGTGTCACACACAGTGTCACACATGGTGTCACACATGGTGTCACACGGCCCCGGCACACCCTGGCACAGCCCTGGCACAGGGATCACACACAGTGTCACACACAGTGTCACTCATGGTGTCATACCCCGGCATGGCCCTGGCACAGGAGTCACATGTGGTGTCACGCACAATGTCACACGGTGTCACACACGGTGTCACACACGGTGTCACATGGTGTCACACACAGTGTCACATGGCCCTGGCACAAGGGTCACACGAGGCTTGGACACCCTGCCCACACGGTGTCACCGCTGTCACCCGCTCTTGCACAGGGTTGCACTAAGTGTCACACCCTGGCACAGTGTCACCACTGTCCCCCACTGTCACATGGCACAGGCCTGGCACGGTGTCACCGCTGTCACACGGCCCGGCACAGCCCTGGCACGGTGTCACACATGGTGTCACACGTGTCACACGCTGTCACATGCTCCTGCATGGGGTTGCACATGGGTCACACCCTGGCATAGTGTCACATGGGGTGTCACACACAGTATCACACACAGTGTCACACACAGTGTCACATGCAATGTCACATGATGCCACACATGCCCTGGCACACCCAAGCCCAGCCCCGTCACGCAGTGTCACCCGCAGTGCCCCACTGTCACTGTCACCTGCGCCTTGTCACCTCTCCCCCCCAGGGGATGTTTTTGGGGTGATTTTGGGGTTTTTCAGGAAGGTCACACCCGGCGCCGGGGGCTGTTCTGGTTGCCATGGCAACGCCCCCCCTTGTCGCCTCCCCCAGCGCTGTCACCGTTGCCACCGCTGTCACCGCCCGCGCTGTCGCCCGGCAACCGCGCCGCCCCGGCAACCGCGCCGCCCTGCCTGTCGCGACGTGACGGAGGGGCCGTCGTGACATCCCGGGCACATCACGACACACTGGGGCCTGTCGCGATATATCGGCTCTGTCGCGACACGTCGGCGCTGTTGCAACAACCTGGGCGCCACTGCAACTCGTCTGAGCCATTGGGACACGAGGGGGTTGTCGCGATAGAACACCCATGTCGCGACATATCGGCCGTATCGCAACATGTCAGAACAGTTGCAATAGGCTGGGCACCATGGCAACATGTCGGAGCTGTGGGGACGCATGGGGTCTGTCACGACAGAATGGCTGTGTCGCAATGTATCGGCCCTGTCGCGACACATCAGCACTGTTGCAATGACCAGACGCCATTGCAACTCATCAGAGCCTCCAGGACGTGCAGGGTCTGTCGCGATAGAACACCCTCGTCGCGATATATCGGCCCTGTCGCGACACATCAGTGCTGTTGTAATGACCACGTGCCATTGCAACATGTCGGAGCCATGGGGTCTGTCGCGATACAACGCCCATGTCGCGATACAACACCCATGTCGTGATAGAACACTCTTGTCGCGATAGAATGGCCCGTCGCGACACACCCAACGCCACCACGCCCTCCCCCACCCCGGGGAGGGGACCCAGGCGTCCGGGTGGGGGAGGGGAGGAGCAGGGGGAGGGGACAGCGGGGGGGGAGGGGTGACACTGACCTCACTGTCCTCGAGCTGTCGCGATCAGACCTGTGGGGGGGAGGGGCAACAGAGGGGTCAGCGAGGGGCAGTGACCCCTCCCCCACCCCATTGGTGTCCCCCCCCTCCCCAAAATCCCCCAAATTCCCCCCAAAAATTGTTCCCCGAATGTCGCCGATGTCCCCAGGTGCCCCCGGGGTGACAGAAGGTGACAAGGGGGGGCGATGACGTCACCTCCCCCCCCGCGGGTCACACACCTGCTCCACCCAACCAGGGGGGCTGGGATATGGGAGGGGCTGGAGCCAGAAATTTTGGGAAGAGAATGAGTCCCAGACCCCAAAATCCTGGATTTTGGGAAATCCCGGATCTCACATCCCCAAATCTCGAATTTCGGTGGGTGGAAGAAAGGAGTTCTGGACCCAAAATCCCGGATTCTGGGGGATGTTCCCGAGTTCTGTATCCCCAATCCCTGATTCCGGGACTGTTCCCAATCCCCGAGACCCAAATTTTGGGCTATTCCCGACCCCCAATCCCAAATTTCGAGGCTGTTCTCGATCCCAGAGCCAGTCCCGACCCCAATCCCATACTTCCCAACCATTCCTAACCCCAATCCCTTATTTCTCAGCCATTCCCGACCCCATCCCATATTTCCTGGAGCCATTCCCGACCCCCGGGACCACTCCCGACCCCAAAACCTTATTTCCTAAACATTCCGGACCCCAATCTCGTGTTTCCCGGCCGTTCCCGATCCCGGGGCTGTTCCCGACCCCAATCCCACATTTCCCTGACCATTCCCAACCCCAAACCCTTATTTCCCGGCTGTTCCCGACCCCAATCCCATACTTCTCGGCCATTCCCGATCCCAGAGCTATTCCCGACCCCAATCCCATACTTCTCGGCCATTCCCGATCCCAGAGCTATTCCCGACCCCAATCCCTGATTTCGGGGCTGTTCCCGATCTCGGAGCCGTTCTGGACCCCAATCCCATATTTCCCGACCATTCCCGATGCCCGGGACCACTCCCGACCCCAATCCCTTATTTCCCGGAGCCGTTCCCGCTCCAATCCCCTATTTCCCAACCATTCCCGACCCTAATCCCGTATTTCTCGGCCATTCCCGAACCCAATCCCGCATTTCCCGACCCCAATCCCGCATTTCCCGGTCATTCCTAACCCCAATCCCATATTTCCCGGAGCCACTCCTGATCCCTGGCTCCGTTCCCGACCCCAATCTCGTATTTCCCGGCTCCAATCCAATATTTCCCGAACATTCCCGACCCAAATCCCGTATTTCCCAACCATTCCCGACCCCGGGACCGTTCCTGACCCCAATCCCTTATTTCTCGGCCATTCCCGACCCCAATCCCTTATTTCCCGGAGCCATTCCCGATCCCCGGGACCGTTCCCGACCCCAATCCCGTACTTCCCGACCATTCCCGACCCCAATCCCCCATTCCCCAATCACCCCAAAAACCCCAAAACCCCAAACGCTGTCCCTACTTGCGCTGCAGGGTGGTGGCCGGGCTGGTGCTGCCGCTCGTGCTGTGTCCCCCGCCGGGGCTGGAGCTCCGCGACGCCGCCCGGCTCAGCGCTCCCCGCGGCCACTCCCTGTCCCAGCACGGCCCGTAGTGTCCATCGCGGGCCCGGAACGGCCCTTCCCTGTCCATCCTGCCGGCGTACTGTCCATCCTGCTCCATCCGGCTGGAATACTGTCCATCCTGCTCCATCCGGCTGGAGTATTGTCCATCCTGATCCATCCGCCCCGAGTATTGTCCATCCTGATCCATCCTTCCCCCGTATTGCCCCTCACGGTCCAGCCGGCCTGGGTAAGGCCCTTCCCGCTCCATCCTGCCGGCATACTGTCCATCCTGGTCCATCCTCCCCGCATACTGTCCATCCTGGTCCATCCTGCCGCCGTACTGTCCATCCTCCTCCATCCTGCCCGGGTACTGTCCCTCCCGGTCGAGGTGCGGCTGGTACTGGAGTTCCCGCTCCAGGCAGCCATGGAACTGCCCCTCCTGCTCCATGCGGCCCGAGTACGGCCCGTCCCGCTCGGCGCGGCTCAGGTAAGGCCTGTCGCGCTCCTTGCGGCTCGGGTAAGGCCGCTCGTGGTCAGCCCGGCCCGGGTAAGGTCCGTCCCGCTCGGCCAGAGCTTCGAACTGAGCGTCCCTGTCCAGGTAAGGGCGATCCAGGTGCTCCGGGTAGGCCCCGTCGTGCTCCAGGTGCTCGGGGTAGGCCGCGGCGGGGTCGGGGTGGCCCGGGTAGGGCAGGTCGCGCTCCGGGCGGGGCTGGTACGGCAGCTCGGGGTCGCCGTAAGGCCCTTCGGCCTCCAGGTGGTTCTGGTACTGAGCGTCGGGGTCTGGGTGGCCCTGAGGGGACAGCGAGGTGGCACCGGGGGTTGGGGTGGATAGAGATAGACCTGGCCTGGGTGGGACACTCTGAGGTGACCCCTGTGGCCCTGAGGGGACATGGGGGTGGCATTGGGGTGGACAGGGATGGACAGGGCCTGGCTGGGACCCACTGCCCTGCCCCATACAGGACCCTGTGGCCCTCTCCCCACCCCATAACCAGGTCCCATAACCCTGCCGTGACCTCTGACCCTGCTGTGACCCACTGCCCACCCCATAGCTGAGTCCCCTAAGCGCTCCTCACCCCATAACCCCTCTGTGAACCCATCCTCACCCCATAACCCCCACATAACCCAGTCCTGTGACCTTCTCCTCACCCCATAACCCCTCTGTGACCCCTTCCTCACCCCATAACCGAGTCCCCTAACCCCATAACCCCCTCCTCACCCTATAACCCCACCCGTGACCCCCCTACGACCTCCCCATAACCCCCTTTGCACCCCATAATCACCCCGTAACACTCTCCTCACCCCATAACCGAGTCCCATAACCGATAACTGAGTCCATAAACCCCTCTGCACCCCATAACCCCTCTGTGACCCCTCCGTGACCCTATAACCTGGTCCCATAACCCCATAACTCCCCCACAATCAGCTCCCCTAACCCCATAACTCCTCTGTGACCCCCCCATCACCCCCTCACGCCCCCATAACTCAGTCTCATCACCCCCTCCTGACCCCATAGCCTAGTCCCCTGACCCCATGACCGAGTCCCCAAACCCCACACTGCACCCCAAACCCCCTCCCCACCATAACTGAGTCTGCTAACCCCACACCCCACCCCAAACCCTCCCCACCCCATAACTGGAGTGCCATAACCCCATAACTCCCCATAACCTCCCCACCCCATAACCCTCCGTTACCCCTCTGACCTCCTCACCCCATAACCAGCTCCCCCATCCGACAACCTACTCCTCACCCCATAACCTAGTCCCATAACCCCCTCTCCAGTCCCATAATGCCCTCCTAACCCCATAACCTCTCCATGACCCCTCTGTGACTCCCTCCTCACCCCCTAAGCAAGTCCCATAACCGAGTCCCATAACCCCATAACTCCCCCCACAACTGCCTCCTCACCCTATAACCAAGTCTATGACCCTGTCCTCACCCCATAACTGAGTCCCATAACCCCATAATTCCCCTCACAACCGCCTCCTCACCCCATAACCGAGTCCCATAACCCCATAACTCCCCCCATAATCCCCTCCCCCCCCATAACCCCTCCGTGACCTCTCTGTGACCCCCTCCCCACCCCATAACTGCGTCCCCTAACCCCATAACTGAGTCCCGTAACCACTCTGTGACCCCCTTCCCACCCCATAACCCCTCCATTACCCCCTGACCTCCTCCTCACCCCATAGTCAGCTCCCCTAACCCCACAGCCCTCTCCTCACCCCATAACCGAGTCCCCTAACCCCACAACCCAATCCACAGCCCCCTCCCCACCCCATAACCGAGTCCCCTGACCCCACACCCCACCCCAAACCCCCTCACCCCATAACCCGCCCCATACCGAGTGTCTCGCTCCCGCAGGTGGCGATTCTCGCGGGCCAGGCGCTGCAGCTGCCCATAACCTGCTCCCCACCCCATAACCTGCTCCCCACCCCATAACCTGCTCCCCACCCCATAACCGAGTCCCCTAACCCCATAACCGAGTCCCCTAACCCCATAACTGAGTCCCATAACCATTCTGTCACCCCCTCCCCACCCCATAACTCCTCCTCACCCCATAACCGAGTCCCCTGACCCCATAACCGAGTCCCCTAACGCCACACCCCACCCCAAACCCCCCGACCCCCGTCCCGCCCGTACCGGGTGTCTGCCCCCCGCCGCCCCTCGCTGCCGCAGGTGGCGGTTCTCGCGGGCCAGGCGCTGCAGTTGCCCCTCGAGCTGCGCGATGCGGCGGCGCTGCGAGGCCAGGAGATGTCGCTGAGTCGCGATAATCCTGTTGAGCTCCAGCAGGTATTCCACGGCGCGGTCGGGGGGTTCCGAACCCCCCGGGGGGGCCCCGCCGCCCCCCGCGCCCTCCATGGACCGCGGCGAGGAGGGGGTTAAAAATGTGGGGAGAGGGGATTGGAATTTAGGGGAAAAAGGGGTTGAAATTTGGGGTGGGAAGGGGAAAATTTGGGGAAAACGGGGAAATGGGGTGGAGGGGTTAAAATTTAGGGGAAAATGGGGGTGGAATGGGGGTGAGTTTTGGAGGAAATGGGGTGGAGAGGTTAAAATTTGGGGGCGGAATGGGGGTTGAAATGGGTGGGAGGGTGAAATTTTGGGGGTTAAAATGGGAAAATTTGGGGGAATGGGGGTTAAAATGGGGAAAATGGGGGAAAAATGGGGTGGAAAATGAAAACGGGGGAGTAAAATGGGGGTGGTAAAATGAGGGGTGGCGTTGAAATTGGGGGAAGACAAAAATGAGGGTGGGGGGTCCCAAATGAGGAGGGGGCGCAGGGCCTGGGGTTCCGGTAACCCCGAGGGTGATTTTTTTGGGGGGATGGGATGGGGGTTATTTTTTTGGGGGGTGGGTTGAACCCCCGGAGTGGTGATGGTGATGGAGATGGGGAGGGGGCTCGGGGGGGGTCGGGGGGGGGTTTGGGGGTGGGTGAGGGGGGGGCTCGGGGGGGTTTGTTCCCCTCGCGGAGCTCCGAGGGAGGAGGGAGGGCGAAGCGGAGGGGGGCGGGGCTAAGGAGGCCACGCCCACCAACCCCCAAACCACGCCCCCAAACCACGCCCACTTTCCAACACTCCCCCCCGGGTTTCCAACCCCCCCTCCCCCCCCAAAGGTGCCACCTCCTTAATTAGGCTTAATTAGCACCCTGAGGGGGGGGAGGGGCTTGTTTGACCCCCCCCGGGTTCGCCCCCCCCATTTTGGGGTGTCCTCATTTTAATGTCGCCTCCTCACTTTGGTGTCCCCCTCTCATTTTAATGTCCCCCACCCCCATTTCAATGTCCCTCCCTCATTTCGATGTCCCTCTCCCCAGTTTTAGGTGTCCCCACCCCCATTTCGGTGTCCCCTCCCCAGCCTGCCCTCCCAGGTGCCACCCCGTCCTGTCCCTCCCCCATTCCTGTCACCCCCGGTGCCACCCCCTGTCCCCCGGTGCCACCCCCTTTGTCACCCCCTGTCCCCCCCCGGGCTGTGCCGGTGGTTCAGCCCCGCGCGGTTGCCATGGGAACGAAGTCACAAATAACTCGAGCGCTGATTGGGGTTTGGGAGCTGCATGGGGAGGAACTGAGACACCCCCAGACCCAAATGGGACCCCGAAACCGCCCTGAGCCCCCCAGGGACACCCCCAGACCCAAATGGGACCCCGAAACACCCACTGGGGACCCCAAAACCATCCTGACCCCCCGGGGACACCCCAAAACCATCCCAGAGCCGCACGGGGAGGAACTGTGACACCCCCAGACCCATTGGGGACCCCAAAACACCCCCAGACCCACCCTGGCCACCCCAAGACTTCACCCCATAGCCCAGGGGGATCCCTATAGGGTCTCACAGCCCCTATAGAACCCCTATAGAGCCCCCTAACAGCCCCCAGGAAGCCCCTATAGACCCCAAAGGAAACCCTATAGAGCCCCTAAACCCCCCCAGTGCCCCTATAGACCCCCGAAGAAACCCTATAGAGCTCCTTATAGCCCCTGTAGAGCTCCTATAGAGCTCCCTTAGCCCCTATAGGGTCCCTAAAGAGCCCCTGGGGGTCTCACAGCCCCTATAGATCCCCTATAGAGCTCCCCTAAACCCCCCCAGTGTCCCTATAGACCCCAAAGGAAACCCTATGGAGCCCCTATAGAGCTCCCCTAGCCCCTATAGGTTCCATAAGGAGCCCCAGGGAATCTCACAGCTCCTATAGATCCCCTATAGACCCACCCAGTGTCCCTATAGACCCCAAAGAAACCCTATAGAGCCCCTACGGAGCCCTTATAGGCTCCATATAGCCCCCCAGAGGATCCCTACAGCCCCTATAGAACCCCTATAGATTCCCCCTAAACCCCCCCAGTGCCCCTGTAGCCCCTATAGATCCCCTATAGATTCCCCCTAAACACCCCCAGTGCCCCTATAGAGCCCCCATCACCCCTGTGCAGTTCCTATAGAGTCCCCATAAGGCTCCTCTAGCCCCTGTAGGATCCCTAGAGCCCCTGGGGGTCTCACATCCCCTATGGATCCCCTATAGATCCCCTATGGATCCTCTATGGATCCCCTATAGATCCCCTATGGATCCCCTATGGATCCCCTATGGACACAGCAGGCCAAGGCTGGCAGGTGAAGAAATCCAAAATTCTTTTTATTTTCCATTTCCAAAATTGGGGGAAATTCCATAAAATCGCCGTAAAAGCACAGGGGAAGTTTGGGGATTTTTTGGGCAATTTTTGGGGATTTTTTTTTTATTAATTTTTAGGAGATTTTTTTTATTTTTGAGAATTTTTGGGGGGAATTTTTTTGGGAATTTTTGGGGAATTTTTTGGGTCTTTGACGACCTCCAGGGAGAGCAGAACATGATTGGGGGGTGGGGGAGGGGCAGCGCCTGGGGAGATCCCAAAATTTGGGAATTTCACCCTACAGGGACCCCAAAAGTGACCCCAAAATTTGGGGAGGGGCTCAGGCTATTTGGGGTATTTTTGGATATTTTTGGGGTATTTTTTTGGGTTTTGGGTGATTTTTGGGGATATTTTTGGGGTTATTTTAGGATAATTTGGGGAGGGGTCTCAGTGATTTTTGGGATGTTTTTGGGATATTTTTGGGGTGTTTTGGGGTCTCACTGCTTGCTGGGGGTTGGGTTGGTGTCAGTGATTTTTGGGGTATTTTTGGGGTATTTTGGGGCGATTTTTTTGGGGTATTTTTAGGATATTTTGGGGATACTTTTGGGGTATTTTTGGGATATTTTCAGGGTGGTTTTGGGGTATTTTCAGGATGTTTTTGGGGTGTTTTGGGGTCTCACTGCTCGCTGGGGGTGGGGTTGGTGTCAGGGTACTTGGTGAGGTCAAAGGTCAACACTTTGCTGATGACGCAATCGCCTTGCTGGGGGAGGGGAGAGAGGGGGAGGGGTTAGAGTGTGGCCTGGAAACCCCAAAAAACCACAAAAACACCCCAAAACCACCCAAAAACCCACAAAACCACCCAAAAAAACCCCCCAAACACCCCAAACCACCAAAAAACCCTCCAAACCACCAAAAACCCTCAAAACCACTTCAAACCCCCCAAAAAACCCCAAAACTCCCCAACAAAACCCCAAAAGCACCCAAATGCACCAAAAAACCACCAAATTCCCCAAAATAACCCAAATCCCCCCAAAACACCCAAAAACCCCTAAATTGCCCCCTAAACCCCCCCCAAAAAGCCCCCAATCCCCTAACACCTGCAAAAAAACCCCAAAACCACCCGAAAAACCCCACAAGGTCCCTAAAAATACCCCAAACCACTCAAAACAACAAAAAAAAACCCCAAAAAACACCAAGGCCCCCCCCAAATCCTCCAAACAACCCACAAAATGGCCAAAAAAACCCCAAACCACCCAAATAACCACAAATCCACCAGAAAAAACACCAAATTTCCCCCAAAAAACACAAAAAAAACCTCTCAAATACCCCCAAATAACTCCAAACCACTCCAAGAAACCCCAAAACCACCCAAAACTCCTCCAAAATCCCCCCAAAACCAGAATTCCCCCAAAAAACCCCAAACCTCCCAAAAAACCCCAAATCCTCCCCCAAAAAACACCAAAACCACCCAAAAAACCCTTAATTTTGGATTTTAGAGACCCTCACCCCCAGAAAACCCAATCTCCCCAAAAAAACCCAAACCACCCCAAAAACCCCAAACTGGGGGTATTTTTGGGGTATTTTTAGGGGATAATTCAGGATATATTGGGATTTTTTTGGAGATAATTTGGGGTATTTTTGGGAGATTTTGGGCTTACATTGGGACATATTGGGGGTAATTTTAGGATTATTTGGGGTATTTTTTGAGATATTTTTGGGGGTTTTTTGGGGTATTTTTGGGGGTAATTTAGGATATTTCTTGGGATATTTTTGGGGTATTTTTGGGGTGTTTCAGGACGATTTTGGTACCTCAGGATAGACGCCGATGAGGCTCTGAGCTTTGGTGTAAAATTCCTCCTTGAGGGAAATGACAATGGCCTGGAAGTTGGCAGCTGATTGCTCTTTGATGTAATTGGCCACCTGGGGAGCCAAAAAATGGATTTGAGACTCCAAAAATGGATTTGGGACCCCAAAAAATGGATTTGGGACCCAAAAAATGGGGTGGGGGACCCAAAAAATGGGTTTGGGACCCCAAAAAATGGGTTTGAGACCCTAAGAAATGGATTTGGGACCCCAAAAATGGGGTAGGGAACCCCAAAAAATGGATTTGGGATCCCGAAAAACTAATTCAGCACCCCAAAAATGGACTTGGGACCCAAAAAAACAGACTTGGCACTCCAAAAAATGGCATCTTTGAGATTTTTGGCATCCCGAAAAATGGGCTGATTTGGGACTCCAAAAATGGATTTGAGACCCCAAAAATTGACTTGGGACCCCAAAAATGGGGTGGGGGACCCAAAACATGGATTTGGCATCCCAAAAAATGGATTTGGCACCCAAAAAATGGACTTGGTGCCCCGAAATTGGGTAGGGGAACCCCAAAAATGGATTTGGGACCCCAAAAAATGGATTTGGAACCCCAAAAAATGGATGTGGCACCCTGAGAAATGGATTTGGGACCCCAAAATTGGTTTGGGGAATCCGAAAAATGGACTTGGCACCTGAAACTGGGGTGGAGGAACCAAAATTGGAGCTGAGAACCCCAAAAATGGACTTGTGACCCGAAAAAATGAGGTGGGGGACCCAAAAAATGGGGAAAAAACCCCAAAAACTTGAGAAAAGTCCCCAGTAATGGGGAAAAGATCCCAGAAATTTGGGAAAAGTCCCCAAAAATGGGGAGAAGACCCCAAAAATTTGGGAAAATCCCCCAAAAACGCTCACCTTGCCGATGTTGGTGTTGTCCAGCGCGGCGTCGATCTCGTCGAGGACGAAGAACGGAGCTGGTTTGTAACTGGGGAGTGAATATTTGGGGTTAAAAACCCAAAATTTGGGATTCCAGAGACCCCCAGGGACCCCAAAAAGAACCCCAAAAAAAAACCCCGAGGTTTTGGGGTGATTTTAAGGGGTTTTGGGGTTTTTTTCTGGGGGAATTTGGGGTTTTTTGAAGGGATTTTGGGGAATTAATTAGATTTTGGGGTTTTATCCCTAGTTTTGGGGTGGATTCAGGAGGTTTTGGGGGATTTCTTGGATTTTAGGGATCATCCTGGGATTTTGGGGTGATTCTAAGAAGTTTTGGGGTTTTTTCCTGGGGAAAGTTGGGGGTTTTCGCAGGGATTTTGAGGAATTTGTTGGATTTTGGGGTTTCATCCCAAATTTTGGGGTGGATTCAGGAGGTTTTGGGGGAATTCATTGGATTTTAGGGTTCATCCTGGGATTTTGGGGTTTCTCCCAGGTTTTTGGGGTGATCCTAGAGGGTTTTGGGGTATTTTCCTGGGGGGAATTGTTTGGGGGGAATTAATTGGATTTTAGGGTTCCACCTGTGGATTTTGGGGTTTCTTCCAGGATTTTGGGGTCTCTCCCCCAATTTTGGGGTGGATTCAGGAGGTTTTGGGGTCCCTAGGGTGTTTTTAGGATCTCACCTGCAAATAGCAAACAGCAGGGTGAGAGCAGTTTTGGGAAAATGCTGGAGATTTGGGGTGAATTTTAGGGTTTTCCCCTGGATTTTAGGATTCTCTCCCGGAATTCTAGGATTCCCCTGGATTTTTAGGTTTCCCCTGGTGGATTTTGGGATCCCCTGGGAGTTTTTGGGATCCCCCAGGTGTTTTTAGGGTCTCACCTCTAGATGGCCAAGAGCAGTTTTGGGAAAACCCAGAGATTTGCAAAAATCCCACAGATTTGGGGTGAATTTTAGGGTTTTCCATTGGGGATTTTGGGATTTCTGGGGTTTTTTGGGATCCCCTGGATATTTTCGGGATCCCCAGGTGTTTTTAGGATCCCCCAGGTGTTTTTAGGGTCTCACATGTGGATAGCCAAGAACAGGACGAGAGCAGTTTTGTGAAAACCCCAGAAATTAGGGGTAAATTTTAGGTTTTTCCCCTGGGGATTTTGGGGTTTTTTGGGATCCCCAGATGTTTTTTAGGATCCCCAGGTGTTTTTGGGGTGTTTTTGGGGTCTCACCTGTGGATAGCAAAGAGCAGAGCCAAAGCAGCCACAGTTTTTTCTCCCCCAGACAGATTATCCATGGGGCGAAATCTCTTCCCAGGAGCCACACAGTTGTAGTTGATGCCATCCAGGTAAGGCTCCTCGGGGTTCTCGGGGCCCAGGAACGCCTTGGGGACAACATTTGGGGGTTGGGGACATTTTGGGGACAATCTGGGGGTGTTTGGGGACAATCTGGTGTGGTTTGGGGGGAAAATGAGAGGATGCTCAGGGTTTTCAGGGCCCAGGAACACCTGGGGGACAAAAATTGGGGTTTGGGGACATCCTGGGGGTCCTTGGCGACATCCTGGGGGTGTCTGTGGACAATCTGGGGCATTTTAGGGGAGATAGAGGTGAAGTTCCTCAGGGTTTTTAGGGTCCAGGAATGCCTTGGGGACAAAACTGGGGTTTGGGGACATCCTGGGGGTTTTTGGGGACACATGTGAGCTCTGTCCAGGTGTGTCCCACATGTCCCCAGGTGTGTCCCCAGCTCACCTGAGCACTGCTGTTCCTGCTCAGCACCTTGTAGATCTCATCGATGTTGGTGTCCCCATCTCCCCCAGGTGTGTCCCTAGCTGTGTCCCACATGTCCCCGGGTGTGTCCCACATGTCCCCAGGTGTCACAGGTGTGTCCTAGGTGTGTCACCTCTCCCCAGGTGTGTCCCCAGCTCACCTGGGCGCTGCTGTTCTGCTCAGAGCCTTGTAGATCTCATTGATGTTGGTGTCCCCAGCTGTCCCCAGGTGTGTCAGGTGTGTCCCTTACTGTGTCCCACATGTCCCCAGGTGTGTCAGGTGTGTCCCTAACTGTGTCCCACCTCTCCCCAGGTGTGTCCCCAGCTCACCTGAGCGCTGCTGTTCCTGCTCAGCGCCTTGTAGATCTCGTCGATGTTTGTCGCCACAGCCTCAAAGCACGAGTTGAATCGATCAAACCTCTCCTTCTTCATTTGCTCAAACGCCTGCTTGGCCTTCTTGGCGCGCTTGCGGGCAGCCTCGAACTCTGGGGACATTGGGGACATCAGGGGACATTGGGGACATCGGGGACATTGGGGATGTTGGGGACAGTGACACGGACATTGGGGATGTTGGGGACATTGGGAACATCCCTGCTTGGCCTTCTTGGCATGCTTGCGGGCAGCCTCGAGCTCTGGGGACATTGGGGACATCAGGGGGACATCAGGGATGTTGGGGACAGTGACAGGGACATCAGGGATGTTGGGGAAATTGGGAATATCCCTGCTTGGCCTTGGCACACTTGCGGGCAGCCTCGAACTCTAGGGACATTGGGGACACTCAGGGGACATTGGGGACACTCAGGGGACATTGGGGACATCAGGGATGTGGGGGACAGTGACAGGGACATCAGGGATGTTGGGGACATTTGGGATATTGGGGCTATTGGGGACGTTGGGAATATCCCTGCTTGGCCGCCTTGGCACGCTTGCGGGCAGCCTTGAGCTCTGGGGACATTGGGGACACTCAGGGGACATTGGGGACATCATGGGGACACTAGGGATGTTGGGGATATTGGGCTGTGCTTTGTCTGTCCCCTGAATGTCCCCAATGTCCCAAATATTCCAACGTTCCCAATGATGTCCCCAATATCCCCAATGTCCTCAATGTCCCCAGTGTCCCAAACATCCACAATATCCCAAATGTCCCTATCAATGTCCCCAAAGTCCCCATGATGTCCCAAATGCCCCTGACATCCCAAATGGCCCAATGTCCCCTGAGTGTCCCCAATGACCTAATGATGTCCCACATGTGCCCAATATCCCCAGTGTGTCCTCAATGTCTCCAATATCCTCAACGTCCCCAATCCCCAGTGTCCCCAATTCTCAGTGTCCCCAATGCCCCCAATGTCCCCAGTGTCCCCGTGTCCCACCATCCGAGGTCTCCTGGAACTTGTCCCTGACGCTCTCCAGTTTCTCCATGGCTTTCATGTTGGGAGCTGCGATCCTCTGCAGGACACTCTGCTGCTCTGTGAGCCTCTGCTGCAGAGCTGCCATCTCCTGACGGATCTCCTCCTCAGCCTGGGCGTCCTGGGGACATTGGGGACATGGTCAGGGGTCAGTGACATCATGGGGACAGCCTGGGGACAAAAGGGACAGGGACAGCCAGGACACTCTGCTGCAGAGCTGCCATCTCCTGCCGGATCTCCTCCTCAGCCTGCGCGTCCTGGGGACATTGGGGACATCATGGGGACATTGGGGACATGGTGACATCATGGGGACAGCCTGGGGACAGCCTGGGAACAAAAGCGACAGGGACAGCCAGGACACTCTGCTGCTCGGTCAGCCTGTGTGTCCAGGTATATCCCAGGTGTGTCCTGGTGTATCCCAGGTGTATCCCAGGTATATCCCAGGTATATCCCAGGTGTATCCCAGGTGTATCCCAGGTGTGTCCAGGTATATCCCAGGTATATCCCAGGTATATCCCAGGTGTGTAGAGGTGTGTCAGGCATGTGTCAATGGTGTGTCCAGGGCGTGTCCAGATGTGCCCAGGTGCCCCCAGGTGTATCCATATGTGCCCAGGTGTATCCCAGGTGTGCCCAGGGTGTTTCCAGGTGTGTCAGAGGCAGTCACACCTGTCCCCAGGTGAGTCTCACCTTGAGCTCCTCGGGCAGGTCGCTGTAGTCGATCTCAATCAGAGCCTCTCTGGCGTACAGGCTGGAGCTGCGCTGGGAGCTGCCGGCAGCTTCCTCACCGGTGCCACCGCCCTGTGGGGACATTGGGGACATCGGGGACATGAGAGACATCAGGGACACTGGGGACACAGCAGGGGACATTGGGGACACAGCAGGGGACATTGGGGACACTGGGGACACAGCAGGGGTCAGGGTGACATGAGGGGCACACAGGGGTTAGGGGGACACTGGGGACATGGAGGGGGTCAGGGAGTGACCCAGGGGTGACACAGGGGGTGACACAGGGGGACAGGAAGGTGACACAGGTGACAGGGGTGTCCCACCTCCTCCTGGCTGATGTCGTCCATGGATCCCCTGGCCAGCGGCAGTCAGGGGGTGACCCGAGGGGTGACAGCAGGGGACAGGGGATGACAGGGATTTCCCAGGTGACACAGGGATGTCCCAGGTGTGACACAGGTGACACAGGTGTCCCCACCTCCTCCTGGCTGATGTCATTCATGGAGCCCCTGGCCAGTGGCAGTCAGTGACCCAAAGGACAGGGGGGGTGACAGGAGGTGACAGGGATGACACACAAGTGACCCAGGTGACAGGTGTGACACACGGGTGACAGGGGTGTCCCACCTCCTCCTGGCTGATGTCGTCCATGGATCCCCTGGCCAGCGGCAGTCACGGGGTGACAGGGGGTGACAGGGGGTGACAGGGGGTGACAGGGATGACACAGGTGACACAGGGGTGACCCAGGGGACAGGTGTGACACAGGTGTGACACAGAGGTGACAGGGCTGTCCCACCTCCTCCTGGCTGATGTCATCCATGGATCCCCTGGCCAGCGGCAGGCGGATGTCCTGCATCTTGCAGGCCTGCAGCAGGTTGTGGCGATCGCTGCGCTTCTGCTCCAGCTTGGTCTCGATGGCTGTCACCTCCTTCTGCAGGTGTGTCATCTCCCTGGGGACATGGGGACAGTGTCAGGGATATGAGACAGTGTCAGGGACAGTGTCAGGGTCATGGGGACATAGCCATGGGGACAGGGCCTTCTAGCCCCGCCCCCTTTGATAGCGCCACCCCTTTAGCCACTCCCCCTTTGGTCCCACCCATGTTAACCCCACCCACTTATTAGCTCCACCCCTTTAGCCCCACCCATTTGTCAGCTCCACCCATTCAGCCATGCCCCACTTGGCCCCACCCCCTTTAGCCCTGCCCCATGTTAGCTCCACCCCTCTAGCCCCACCCCATTTATTAGCTCCACCCCTTATCCCCACCCATTGGTTAGCTCCACCCCTTCAGCCCCACCCCATTAGGCCCCACCCAACTTCTTAGCTCCACCCCTTTATCCCCACCCTTATGAACTCCACCCCTTAGCTCCACCCACTTGTTATCCCCACCCCTTTTAGCCCCACCCTTTTCAACCCCACCCCTCTAGCCCCACCTTTGGCCTCAGCCCTTCGGCCCCACCCTTCAGCCCCACCCCTTATTGCTCCACCCCTTTAAGCCCCACCCTCACTTTCTAGCCCTGCCCCTTTAGCCCTACCCACTCTAGCCCCACCCCTTTTTCTCCACCCCACCTGCAAGCTCCACCCTTATCCCCACCCACCTAGCCACACCCCTTTAAGCCCCACCCTCACTTGTTGCCCCACCCCTTTATCCCCACCCCACTAATTAGCTCCACCCTTTAGCCCCACCCACTTATTAGCCCCACCCCATTACACTCCACCTCTTTATCAACACCCAATGTCTTAGCTCCACCCCTTTAGCCCCACCCAATTAGGCCACACCCCTTTAAGCCCCACCCTCACTTGTTGGCCCCACCATAACCTGTTGGTCACGCCCCTTTAAGCTCCACCCCTTTAAGCTCCACCCCTTTATCTCTGTCCCTTTAGCCCCGCCCCTTTACCCCACCCTCACTTGGCCCCGCCCCTCTAAGCCCCGCCCCTTAGCCCCGCCCTCACTTGTTGGCCCCGCCCAGCTTCTTGCGGATCTCGTCCATCTCGTGGTTCTTGTCGTTCACCTCGGATTTCTTGGCCAGGTGTTGGTTCTTGAGGTCCTGCAGCTGCGCCATCGTCTCGTCGATGATCTTCATGTGACGCTGCTCCTCCTGCGGGGGAATGGGCCAAAAAATGGGACAAAATCAGCCCCAAAATATCCCCAAAACATCCCCAAAATATCCCAAAAATATCCCCAAAACACCCCGAAAATATCCCCAAAACACCCCGAAAATATCCTCAAAATATCCCAAAAATACAGAAAATCAGACCCCGTAAAATACCCCAAAATTGCCACAAAACAAAGAAAAATACACCCCAAATAAGCCCAGTGACGCTGCTCCTCCTGCGGGGAAAATGTGCCAAAAAATGTGCCAAAAGCAGCCCGAAAATTGGCCAAAATATCCCCTAAATATCCCCAAAATAGCCAAAGAAACATCCCAAAAATACAGAATACACCACAAAATGTGCCAAAATACAGCAAAATACACCCCAAACCAGCCCAGTGCTGCTGCTCCTCCTGGGGGGAAAAATGTTCCAAAATTGTACCAAAAATCAGCCCAAAATCATCCCAAAGTATCTCTGAAAACATCCCAGAAATACAGAAAATAGACCACAAAATACACCCAAATAACTGCTGCTCCTGCGAGGGAAACAGCCTGAAATTAGCCCAAAAATATCCCAAAGATACCTCAAAAATATCCCCAAAATATCCCAAAAATACCTCAAAAACTGCCACAAAATATCCCAAAAATACCTCAAAAACTGCCACAAAATAGAGCCCAAAATCACCCCAAAAGTATCACAAAATACACCCCAAAAAACCCCAAAAATACAGCAAAATATATCCTAAAATACATCCCAAAATACATCCCACAATCACTGAAAATACACCTGAAATCATCAGTGCTGCTGCAGGAAAATGTCACAAAATCACCCCAAAAACCACCCCAAAGAATCCCAAAAAATATCACAAAAATACAGAAATTTACACCCCAAAACACAGCAAAATGCACCCCAAAAATACAGCAGAATACATCCCAAAATCATCCCAGAAACCACCCCAAATCGCTCCAAAATATCCCAAAATCCACCCCAAAATACAGAAAAATACACCCCAGAAGGTAAAAACAAAATCCCAAAAAAACACCCAAAGCCTCACAAAGATAATCACCAAAAAATCCCCAAAACACAAAAAAATCCCCTAAAATAAAGGAAAAAAATACAAAAAAGATTTTTAAAAAGTAACAAGAAATTCCCTAAAAACTTGCAAAAATAATCACCAAAAAATCTCTAAAAAACAAACAAAATCCCCAAATGCAAAAATTTCCAAAAAGTCCCCAAAATCCCAAAAACCCCAAAAACTTGCAAAATAATCACAAAAAAATCCCAAAACACAAACAAAAAAGACTCAAAATTTTTAAAAAAAATCCCCACAAATTACAAAAATTACCAAAAATAAAAATTTTTTTAAATTTTATAAGTGCAAAAATGCCAACAAATCCCAAACCCCCAAAAACCCAGAAATATTATTTAAAAAAACCCAAAACTTTTAAAAATCCCACAAAAATCCCCAAAATACAAAAAATCACAAAAACCCCTAAAAACTGCAAAAATTCCAAAACCCAAAAAAATTCCAAAATTCCAGAAAAATTACAAAAAATCACCAAAAAATCCTCAAAAATCCCCAAAAAAGTCTCTAAAAACTCACAAAAATAATCACAAAAAAATCTTCAAGAAATAAACAAAAAAATCCCAAAACAATTTTAAGAGTGCAAAAAAAGCAAAGAAAATCCCTAAAAATTAAAAAAAACCTGCAAAAAATCCAAAAAAATTTCCAAAAAAATCCCAAAATATTCACAAAAAATCCACAAAAATCCCCCAAAAATGCAAAAAAAATTACAAAAATTTTTTAAAATTTTTTTAAAATCAAAAAAAATCACAAAAAATCACAAAAATCATAAAAATCCCCAAAAATCACAAAAAAAATCCCCAAAAACTTGGAAAAATAATCACCAAAAAATCCCTTTAAAAAATCCCCCAAAAATAAAAGAAAAAGCAAAAAAATTGCAAAAAATGCAAAAAAGCCCTAAAAAAAATTGTTTAAGAAAATTCAAAAAAAGCCAAAGAAATTCCAAAAAATCCCCAAAAATTCCCAAAAATCCCCAAAAAATCCCAAAAATTTCCCAAAAAATTCCCAAAACTCCCCAAAAAACCCCCAAAATCCCCAAACCTTTTTGAGTTTCTCGATCTCAGCCTCGTCCTTGCGCACTCCCTGCTCCCACATCAGCACTTTCTCCTCATCTTCCCTCCCAAAATCACCCGAAAAAACCCCAAAAATCCCCAAAAAAAATCCCCAAAAATCCACCCAAAAAATCTTATTAAAATCCCCCCAAAAACCTAAAAAAATTCAACCTAAAAAAATCCCAAAAAATCACCAAAAAATCCAAAAAAATCACCAAAAAATCCCCAAAAATCACCAAAGACTCGCAAAAAAAAAAATTAAAAATCCCTTTAAAAGTCCCCAAAAATGCCGCAAAAATGGAAAAAAAAATCCAAAAATTAAAAAAAAATTAAAAAAAAAATCACCAAAAAATCCATAAAAATCACCAAAAAATCACCAAAAAATCCATAAAATCACAAAAAAATCCCCAAAAACTTGGAAAAATAATCACCAAAAAAATCCATAAAAATCCCCAAAAAAGGAAAAAAAAGAAAAAAAAATCCAAAAAACCTCAAAAAAAAATCCAAAAAAATTCCCCAAAAATAAAAAAAATTCCCAAAAAATTCCCAAAAATCCCAGAACTCCCCAAAAACCCCCAAAATCCCCAAACCTTTTTGAGTTTCTCGATCTCAGCCTCGTCCTTGCGCACTCCCTGCTCCCACATCAGCACTTTCTCCTGATCCTCCCTCAGCTGGTTCCTCTCAAAGTCCAGTTGGATTCCCAGCCGAGTCTTCTGGTTCTCAAATTCCAGCCTGGGGAGCCAAAAGTGTCACCCTGGGGGGGGTTGGGGACATTTGGGGACATTTTGGGGATATCCTGAGGGGATTTGGGGACATTCTGGAGGGTTTATGGGGGGATCTGGGGACATTTTGGGACATTCTGGGGGTGTTTGGGGACATTTCGGGACATCCTGAAGGTTTTGGGGATCCAATTTTGGGGTTTTTCTCCCAGTTTTTGGGTTTCCCAACCCCAATTTTTGGTTTTATCCCTCCCAGTTTTGGGATTTGCTCACCCAATTTTGGGTTTTTAACTCCCAATTTTAGGTTTTTTCACGCCAATTTTGGGTTTTTAACTCCCGATTTTGGATTTCCCTCCTAATTTGGGTTTTCTCCCCCAATTTTGGGATTTTCTCCCCCAATTTTTGGGATTTCCTCACCTTTTCTTTGCAATCTCATTCTGCCTCTTCACCTTTTCCTCCTCGAATTCCCGAATATTTCTAACCCCAATTTCTCGACAAAATTCCTCAAAAACTTCATCCTCCACCTGGATTTGGGATAAAAATCAGAATCTCCAAAAAATCCCCAAAAAATCCCGAATTTCACCCAAACCTGATTCATTTTTTCCTTCAAATCTTTCATTTCTGACCCCAAAAACCCCAAAAAAATCCGAATTTCACCCAAACCTGATTCATTTTCTCCTTCAAATCTTTCATTTCTCTCTCTCTGCCCTGAATGATCCTTTTGATGTCGTTGATTCGAGGCCCAAAATTGGCCAATTCGCTCTCCAGTTTGGATTTTTCCTGGAAAAAATGGGAAAAAAAATTCATCAAAATTCGTCAAAATTCATCAAAATTTTTCTCTGAACCCCAAAAATCTGATCAGGGAACAAAAAATGGCCTTAAATGCCCCAAAAACAGCCCCAAAAACCCCAAAAATGTCCCAAATTGAGGGTGAAACATCCCAAAAAGTGAGGCAATTCCTCAAATTTGGGAATTTCTCCCCAAAACTGTGGAATTCTCCTCAAAAATGGGGAATTTCTCCCCAAAACTGGGAATTTCTGCCCTAAAATGGGGAATTTTCCACCCAAAACCCAGGAATTTCTCTGTAAAACGAGGGAATTTCTCCCCAAATCCAGGGATTTTTCCTCCTAAACCAGCAGAATTTCACCCCAAAACTGAGGGATTTCTCCCCAAATCTCAGAATTTTCCCCAATCCCAAGATTTTCCTCCCAAAACCAGGAATTTCTCCCGAAAATGAGGGAATTTCTCCCCAAATCCAGGGATTTTCCTCCTAAAATGGCAGAATTTCCCCTAAAACTGAGGGATTTTTCCACAAATCCCAGAATTTCCTCCAAATCCTGGGATTTTTCTCCTAAAACAGTGGAATTTCACCCCAAAACCCTCCCTAAAACGCAGAATTATCCCCCAAAACCCCACAATTTTCCCAAAATCCCAATTTTCCCCCCAAATCCCCAATATTTCCTCCCCAAACCAGAAATTTCTTCCCCAAAAAGAGTAATTTCTCCCTAAAAATGGGGAATTTCCCCCCAAACTGGGAATTTTTCCACAAATCCTGGAATTCTTCACCAAATCCTGGGATTTTCCTCCCAAAATGGCAGAATTTCACCCCAAAACCAAGGAATTTCTCCCCAAATCCCAGAATTCTCCTCCCAAATCCCAAGATTTTCCTCCCAAAACCAGGAAATCTCTCCCCCAAAATGGGAAATTCCTCCCTAAAAATGGAAAATTTCTCCCTAAAAATGGGGAATTTCTCCCCCAAACCAAGGGAATTTCTCCCCAAAAACCCCAGAATTCTCCCCCAAAACGGGAAATTTCCCCCCAAAATGGGGAATTTTTTCCCAAAACCAGGGATTTTCCTCCTAAAAATGTGGGAATTCCTCCCTAAACCTGTAGGATTTTCCCCCAAAAACCCAAAATTTTCCCCAAAATCCCATTTTTCCCCCCAAAATCCCATTTTTTCCCCCCCAAAATCCCATTTTTTTCCCGCCAAAATCCCATTTTTTTCCCCCCAAAATCCCGTTTTCCCCCCAAAATCCCATTTTTCCCTCCCACCTGCAGGTTGAGGGCGAGGTGGCGAGTCTTGGTTTGCTCCAAGTCACTCTGGGAATATTTGAGTCTCATCTGCAATCCATGGGCTTGGGACTGAACCTGGCGGAGCTCTGCCTCCTTCCTCTTGGCCTTCATCTGCTCCTGGAGGGGAAAAAATGGGAAAAAAATGGGAATTTTGGGGAAAAAATGGGAATTTGGGGAAAAAACTGGGCAGAAATGGGGAAAAAATCACCAGAAATGGAAGGAAAATGAGCCAGAAATGGGGAAAAATGAAACAGGAATTCAGGAAAAAACGAGGTCTCATTGTGCTTGGCCTTCATCTGCTGCTGGAATTGGGGGAAGAAGGGAAAAATTTGGGGAAAATGGGAATTTTGGGAACAAATGGAAAAATTTGGAATGGGAATTGGGAGAAAAATGGGCAGAAATGGGGAAAATGAGAAGAAATTGGGGAGATTGGAGCTGGCGGAGCTCTGCTTCCTTCCTCTTGGCCTTCAGCTGCTCCTGGAGGGGGAAAATGGGGGAAAAAAATGGGAATTTTAGGAATTTTGGGAAGAAAAGGAAAATTTGGGAAGAAATGAGGCAGAAATGGGGAAAAAATGAGCAAGAAATGGAGAAAAATAAGCAAAAATGGGGGAAAAACAAGAGAAAAATGGGGAGAAAATGAGCCAGGAATGGGAGGAAAAAATGGAAAATTTGGGAAAAATGGAAAAGTTGGGGAAAATGGAAAAGGAATGGGAAATAATGAGCAGAAATGGGGGAGAAATGGAATGGGAATGAGGGAAAAACGAGGTCTCCTTCCTCCTGGCCTTCATCTGCTCCTGGAGGGGGGAAAATGGGGGAAAAATGGGAATTTTGGGAAAAAATGGGAATTTTGGGGAAAATTGGAATGGGAATTTGGGAAAAAGCAGGAAAAAATTGGGCAGAAATGGAAGGAAAATGAGCCAGAAATGGGAGAAAATGAAACAGGAATTCCAGAGAAAATGAGGCCTCCTTGTGTCTGGCCTTCATCTGCTCCTGGAATTGGGGAAAAACAGGAAAAAATTGGGAATTTTGGGAAAATTTGGAATAGGAATGGGGGAAAAATGACCCAGAAATGGGGGAAATCAACCTAAGAACGAGGAAAAAATGGAATGGGAATGAGGGAAAAACGAGGCCTCCTTGTGTCTGGCCTTCATCTGCTCCTGGAATTGGGGAAAAAACACGGGGATTTGGGAAAAATGGGAATTTTGGGAAAATCTGGAATGGGAGTTCTGGAAAAACTGGGCAGAAATGGGGGAAAAATGAGAGGAAAATGGGGGGATTGGACCTGGCGGAGCTCTGCCTCCTTCCTCTTGCCCTTCATCTGCTCCTGGAGGGGGGAAAATGGGGAAAAATATGCAATTTTGGGAAAAAAATGGGAATTATGGGAAAAAAACTGGGCAGAAATGGGGAAAAATGAGCAGAAATGGAAGAAAAATGAGCAGAAATGGGGAAAAATGAAACAGGAATTGAGGAATAAACGAAGTCTCATTGTGTTTGGCCTTCATCTGCTCCTGGAACTTGGGAAAAGGAAAAATTTGGGGAAAATGGGAATTTTGGGAAGAAACGGATAAATTTGGAATGGGAATTGGGGGAAAAATGGGCAGAAATGGGGGGAAAATGAGGAGGAAATGGGAGAAAATGAGAGGGAATGAGGAAAAAGCGAGAATGGGAAATGGAAAAATGGAATGGGAATGGGGGAAAACCATGGGAATTTGGGAAAAGTGGGAATTTTGGGAAAAAATGAGGCAGCAATGGGGGAAATCAACCCAGGAATGAGGGAAACAATGAGGCTTCCTTCTGTCTGGCTTTCATCTGCTCCTGGAATTTGGGGGGAAATGACAGGGAATTTGGGAAAAATGGAAATTTTGGGAAGAAATGGAAAATTTGGGAAGAAATGAGGCAGGAATGGGGGTCTGTCTGGGGTTTTTGGGGTCATTTTGGGGTTTTCAGGGTCATTTCAGGGTCTCACCTTGAGCTCCTCACTCAGCCTCTCCTCCTTGAGTTTGACATTTTTGGGCTCAATTTGGTGTTTTTAGTGTTCCCTTTGGGATTTTTTTGATCCCTTTGGGATTTTTTTGATCCATTTGGTGTTTTCAGGGTAATTTTAGGGTTTTTAGGGTCATTTCAGGGTCTCACCTTGAGCTCCTCGCTCAGCCTCTCCTTTTTCTCCTTGAATTTCTCTGAGGTTTTTGGGGCCAACTTGGTGGTTTTCGTGTTCCATTTGGGATTTTTGGGTTCCGTTTTGGATTCTTTTGATCTATTTGGGGTTTTTTGGGTCAATTTGGTGGTTTTAGGCTCAATTTGAGGTGTTTCAGGGTCTCACCTTGAGCTCCTCAGCCAGCCTCTCCTTCTTCACCTTGACTTTATTTGGGGTTTTTAGGCTCAATTTGGTGTTTTTAGTGTTCCGTTTGGGATTTTTTTTATTCATTTGGGATTTTTAGGGCAAATTTGGGGTTTTTGAGGTGTTTCAGGGTCTCACCTTGAGCTCCTCAGTCAGCCTCTCCTTGAGTTTGTTTGTGGATTTTGGGCTCCGTTTGGGGTCAGTTTGGGTTTTTTGGGATCCATTTGGGATTTTTGGGGTTTTAGGGATCCGGTTCGGGTTTTTGGGGTAATTTTGGGGTGTTTTAGGGTCATTTCAGGGTCTCACCTTGAGCTCCTCAGTCAGCCTCTCCTTCTTCTCCTTCAGTTTGTCCACAGCTTTCTCATCCCAGCGCCGAGCTTTGGCCTTCAGGTCGCTGGCGCCGCCGGAGATCACTCCTGACTTCTGGAACAGCGTGCCGTCCAGGGCCACCGTCTGATTGGGGACATTGGGGACATTAATGGGGACATTGAGATCACACCTGACTTCTGGAACAGCGTGCCGTCCAGGGCCACCGTCTGATTGGGGACAGCAATGGGGACATTAATGGGGACATTGGGACACTGGGGACATCAGTGGGGACGATGGGGACACTGGGGACATTAATGGGGACATTGGGGTCACCCCTGACTTCTGGAACAGCATGCCGTCCAGGGCCACCGTCTGGTGGGGACAGCAATGGGGACACTGGGGACATTACTGGGGACACTGGGACACCCCAGACTTCTGGAACAGTATGCTGTCCAGGACCACCGTCTGATTGGGGACAGCAATGGGGACATTTATGGGGATGCTGGGGACATTTGGGGATGTTCAGGATATTGGGGATACTGGGGACACTGGGGACATTGGGGACACCCCGACTTCTGGAACAGTGTGCTGTCCAGGGCCACCGTCTGTGGCGACATTGGGGACATTAATGGGGACATTGGGACGCTGGGGACATCAGTGGGGACATTGGGGATGTTGGGGACATTGAGATCACCCCTGACTTCTGCAACAGCATGCCATCCAGGGCCACCATCTGGTGGGGACAGCAATGGGGACATTGGGGACATCAGTGGGGACGTTGAGATCCCCACTGATGTCCCCAATGGGGACGCTGGGGACATTGACATCATTTGGGATACTGGGGATATTGGAGATGTTGGGGACACTGGGGACATTGGGGGCCTTGGGATCACTCCTGACTTCTGGAACAGTGTGCCATCCAGGGCCACCATCTGGGGACGTTGGGGACATTAATGGGGACACTGGGGACATCAGTGGGGATGCTGGGGATATTGGAGATGTTGGGGGCATTGGGGACATCAGTGGGGATGTTGAGATCATTGGGGACATTGGGGATACTGGGGACATTGGGGACATTGAGGTCATTACAGACATTTGGGTCTTTGGGGACATTGAGGTCCCTGGGGACATTGGGGATGTTGAGGATATTGGGGACATTGGGGACATTTGGGTCTTTGGGGACACTAGGATCACCCTGAGATCACCCTGGACTTCTGGAACAGCGTGCCATCCAGGGCCACCATCTGGGGACATTAATGGGGACACTGAGGACATTAATGGGGACATCAATAGGGACACTGGGGACATTAATGGGGACATTGGGCACATTAGGATCATTGAGGACATCACTGGGGACATTGAGGCACAGCCAGGTCAGGTGTTTTGGGAGGATTTGGGGTATTTCTGGTGTCACCTTGTGCCTCTGGTGTCCCCCGAAGGCTCTGGGGTATCTTTGGGGTATTTTGGGGGCATTTTTGGGATATTTTTGGGATATTCTTTGTGCAATTTTGGGGATATTTTTGGTGTGTTTTTATGGATATTTCCCAGATATTTTTCGGGTGGATTTGGGATATTTTTGGGATATTCTTTGTGCATTTCTGGGGACATTTTTTGTGTGTTTTTGCGGATATTTCCCAGATACTTTTCTGGTGGATTTGGGATATTTTTAGGATATTTCTGGGGTATTTCTGGTGTCACCTTGTGCCTCTGGTGTCCCCCGAAGGCGATCCTCCTGGCGTCCTCCACGTTGTCACACACCAGGGCGTTGCCGCAGGCGAACTGCAGAGCTTTCTTGATGTGAGGAGGTTCATAGCGAATCACATCGATCACCAGCTTGGCTCCCCGCAGCTCCCGCAGCTTCTCGTCTGTGGGCTTCACCTGGAATCACAAAAATCCCCCAAAAAAATTGGGGTTAGAAACTCAAAAATGGAGTTAGAAACCTAAAAAACAGCCCTTGCAGCTCCCGCAGCTTCTCATCCGTGGGCTTCATCTGCAATCCAAAAAAAATTGGGGTTAGAGACACAAAACCCCTGAAAATCCTAAAAAATTTGGGTTAGAGACACAAAAATCCCAAAAATCCTGAAAAAAATGGGATTAGAAACACGAAAATCCAAAAAAAAATCTCAAAAATCCCCAAAAAAATCTCAAAAATCTCGAAAATCAGGGGGTTAGAATCACCCCAGCAGCTCCCACAGCTTCTCGTCCGTGGGTTTCACCTGCAATCCAAAAATCCCAAAAAAATTGGGGTTAGAACCCCAAAATCCCGAACATCAGGGGGAAGAAACCCAAAAAAACCACCCCAGCAGCTCTTGCAGCTTCTCGTCTGTGGGTTTCACCTGCAATCCAAAAAAAATTGGGGTTAGAGACACAAAAACCCTGAAAATCCTAAAAAATTTGGGTTAGAAACACAAAAATCACAAAAATCCTGAAAAAAAATGGGGTTAGAAACACAAAAATCCCAAAAAAAATCTCAAAAGTCCCGAAAAAAATCTCAAAAATCCTGAAAAAATCAGGGGGTTAGAATCACCCCAGCAGCTCCCGCAGCTTCTCGCCTGTCAGTTTCACCTGGAATCAAGAAAATCCCCCAAAAAATTGGGGTTGGAACACAAAAATGGGGTTAGAAACCGAAAAATCCTGAAAATCCTGAAAAAAATTGGGGTTGGAAACACAAAAAACCTGAAAATCCTGAAAATCAGAAGGTCAGAATCACCCCGGCAGCTCCCACAGCTTCTCGTCTGTGGGTTTCACCTGGAATCCCAAAAAGAATTGGGGTTAGAAACACAAAAAAACCTGAAAATCACAAAAAAAATTGGGGTTAGAACCCCAAAATCCCAAAAATCCTGAAAAAAATTTGGGTTAGAAACACAAAAAACCCAAAAATCCCAAAAATCAGGGGGCACAGAAACCCAAAAAACCTCCCTGCAGCTTCTCATCCGTGGGTTTCACCTGGAATCACAAAAATCCTAAAAATCAGGAGGGTCAGAACCCCAAAATCCCAAAAATCCTTAAAATCAGGGGGGTTAGAAACCCAAAAATGGACTTAGAAACCTGAAAAACTAGCCCTGGCAGCTCCCGCAGCTTCTCGTCCGTGGGTTTCACCTGGAACCCCAAAAATCCCCAAAAAAATTGGGGTTAGAAACACAAGAAACCCAAAAATCCCGAAAATCAGGGGGTCAGAATCCCAAAAATCCCGAAAATCAGGGGGTCAGAACCCCAAAATCCTAAAAATCAAAAAAACCCCCCCAAAAATCCCAGGGGGTCAGAACCCTAAAAATGGCGACAGAACCCAAAAAAACCTCCCCCGCAGCTTCCCGTCTGTGGGTTTCCCCTGGAATCCCAAAAATCCAAAAAAAATTTGGGTTAGAAATCTAAAAACCCGAAAATCCTGAAAATCGCAAAAATCGGGGGGTCAGAATCCCAAAAATCCCCCAGAAATCCCGAAAATCCTAAGAATTCGAGGGATCAGAACCACCCCTGCAGCTCCTGCAGCTTCTCGTCTGTGGGTTTCACCTGGAATCCCAAAAAATCCCATTTTTAGGGTCTCAGCTCGAGATAATCCAGCGGCAGGAAGGTCTCAGGCTCTCCAAACCCTTTTAGGATCATCCCAAACCTATTTTTAGGATCTCACCTCGAGATAATCCAAGGGCAGGAAGGTCTCAGGCTCCCCAAATCCCCTGTTAAACCCCAAACCCCCAAAGATTTTTATGATCTCACCTCAAGATAATCCAGTGGCAGGAAGGCCTCTGCTGACCCCAAACCCTTTTAGGATCACCCCAAACCCCTTTTAGGGTCTCATCTCAAGATAATCCAGGAACAGGAACATCTCAGGCTGCCCAATCCCCTCTGGATGACCCCAAACCCTTTTAGGATCACCCCAAATCCCCTATTAGACCCCAGATCCCATTTTTAGGATCTCACCTCGAGATAATCCAGGGGCAGGAAGGTCTCAGGTTCCTGAAACCCCTCAGGATGACCTCAAACCCCTTTAGGATGAACCCTGATCACCCCAAACCCTTTTAGGATCACCCCAAACCCCATTTTTAGGGTCTCACCTCGAGATAATCCAAGGGTAAGAAGGTCTCAGGCTCCCCACTGATGTACTGGATGCAATCTCTTTTGGGATCACCCCAAACCCCTTTAGGATGAACCTGCTGACCCCAAACCCTTTTAGGACCAGTTTTTAGGGTCTCACTTCAATGTAATCCAAGGGTAAGAAAGTCTCAGGCTCCCTGCTGATGTACTGGATGTAATCCCTTTTAGGATCACCCCAAACCCCGCAGGATGACCCTGCTGACCCCAAACTCCTTTAGGATCAGTTTTTAGGGTCTCACCTCGAGATAATCCAAAGATAAGAATGTCTCAGGTTCCCCACTGACGTACTGGATGCAAACCCTTTAACAATGACCCCAAACCCTTTTAGGATCAGTTTTTAGGGTCTCACCTCAAGATAATCCAAAGGTAAGAAGGTTTCGGGTTCCCTGTGCTGCTCCTTGATGTACTGGATGCAATCCCTTTTGGGATCACCCCAAACCCTTTTAGGATGAACCTGCTGACCCCAAACCCCTTTAGGATCAGTTTTAGGGTCTCACCTCGAGGTAATCCAGCGGCAGGAAGGTCTCAGGCTCCTGAAACCCCTCAGGATGACTCTGCTGACTCCAAACTCCTTAACAATGACCCCAAACCCTTTTAGGATGATCCTGCTGACCCCAAACCCTTTTAGGATGACTCTGCTGACCCCAAACCCTTTTAGGATCAGTTTTTAGGGTCTCACCTCGAGATAATCCAAGGGTAAGAAGGTTTCAGGTTCCCCGCGCTGCTCCTTGATGTACTGGATGCAATCCCTGCCCGTTTTCTCCGAATCCACGATGATGGCGTCCATGTTCTTCCCCAGCACCTTGGTCACCGCAATCTGGTACTTCTTCTGGGTGGGCTGGCACAGGTCGATCAGCCGGCCGTACTGGGGGAAAAAAACCCTAAAATGGGATTGGGGATCCCAAAAACGGGATCAGGGACCCTAAAAATGGGCTAGGGGGGCTCAGAAAAGGGGTAGGGGACCACGAAAATGGGGTAGGGAGCACTGGAAATGAGGCTCGGGTTCTTCTAGGTGGGCTGGCACAGGGCGATCAGCCAGCCATACTGGGGGAAAACCCAAAAACGGGATCAGGGACCCCAAAAATGGGTTAAAGGACCCCGAAAATGGGATCAGCGACCCCAAAAATGGGTTAAAGGACCCCGAAAATGGGATCAGAGACCCCAAAAATGGGATCAGGGATCCCAAAAATGGGATCAGGGGCCTCAGAAATGAGTTAGGGGACCCTGAAAATGGGGCAGGGAGCATCAGAAATGAGGCTGAAGTTCTGGGTGGGCTGGCACAGGTCTATCAGCCGGCCATACTGAGGGGAAAACCCAAAAAATGGGATCAGGGACCCCAAAAACAGGATCAGGGACCCAAAAAATGGGATTTGGAATGTCAGAAATGAGGAGAAAAACATCAGAAAAGAGGCTTGATTCCTTCTGCGTGGGCTGGCACAGGTCGATCAGCTGGCCATACTGAGGGAAAACCCAAAAATGGGATCAGGGACCCCAAAAATGGGATCAGGGACCCCAAAAATGGGATTGGTGACCCCAAAAACGGGATTTGGGACCCCAAAAATGGGGCAGGAAGCATTGGAAAGGCCTGGGATTAGGGTCAGGCTCTTCTGCATCGGCTGGCATAGGTTGATCAGCCGGCTGTACTGAGGAGAAAAACCAAAAAAATGGGATCGGCAACCCCAAAAAACAGGATCAGGGACCCCGAAACTGGGTTAGGGGGCCCCAAAAATGGGATCAGGGACCCCAAAAACAGGATCAGGGACCCCAAAAATGCATTAGGGAGCATCAGAAATGAGGCTTAAGTTCTTCTGGGTACGCTGGCACAGACCATACTGAGGAGGGAACAGCAGATATGGGGTCAGGGACCCCAAAAATGGGATTGGGGACCCTGAAAATGGGATTGGGGACCCCGAAAATGGGATTGGGGACCCCGAAAATGGGATTGGGGACCCTGAAAATGGGATTTGGAATGTCAGAAATGGGGAGAGGGTTAAGGTCAGCTGGCACAGAGCGATGAGGAGGCCACACTGAGGGGAAAAATCCTGAAAATGGGGTGAGGGACCCCAAAATTGGGACTGGGAACTCAGAAATGGGTTTGGGCAGTTTTGGGGTGGTTTTGGTGATGTTTTCGGGGCAGTTTTTGCAGTGTTTTTGGGGCAATTTTTGGACTCTTTTGGGGTATTTTTGTGGCAGTTTTTGGTGCAATTTTGGGGTGATTTTGGTGCAGTTTTCAGGGTATTTTTGGGGTATTTTTTGGCCAGTTTTGGGTGTTTTTCTCGCCACAGATCTGGGGTAGAGCCTCTTGATGCTGTCCATGATCTTGGCCTTGCGCTGCTTTTGGGGCACTTTCGGGGTCATTTTTGGGATGATTTTGATGCAGGTTTGGGGTGGTTTTGGCACAGTTTCAGGGTATTTTTTGGCTAATTTTGGGCATTTTTGGGTGTTTTTCTCACCACAGATCTGGGGCAGAGCCTCTCGATGCTGCCCATGATCTCAGCCTTGCACTGCTGCCTGCTGAGGGCTCTGGGGCTGTTTTGGGGCACTTTTTGGGGTATTTTTGGGGCCATTTTTGGGGTATTTTTGGGGCACCTTTTCGTGCAGTTTTCAGGCTATTTTTGTGGCAGTTTTGGAGTGGTTTTGACGCAGTTTTGGGGTATCTTTGGGACAGTTTTGGCGTGGTTTTGATGTTATTTTTGGGGCATTTTTCAGGCAGTTTTTGGGGTATTTTTGAGGTATTTTTGAGGCAATTTTGGGGCAGTTTTCAGGCTATTTCTGGGGTATTTTTGGGGTGATTTTGGGGTGATTTTCGATGTTTTCCTCACCACAGATCTGGGGCAGAGCCTCTTGCTGCTGTCCATGATCTCAGCCTTGCGCTGCTTTTTGGGGCACTTTTGCGCTATTTTTGGGACAATTTTTACAGTTTTTTGGGGTATTTTTGGTGCAGTTTCAGGGTATTTTTGGTGTGATTTTCAATGTGTTCCTCACCACAGATCCCAGGTAGAGCCTCTTGATGCTGTCCATGATCTCTGCCTTGCGCTGCTTTTTGGGGCACTTTTGAGCTATTTTTGCACAGCTTTTCAGGGTATTTTTTGGGTGATTTGGGGTATTTTTGGGGTGATTTTTGGGCAGTTTTCCTGCCATTTTTAGGCAGTTTTCCTCACCACAGATCCGGGGTAGAGCCTCTTGATGCTGTCCATGATCTCAGCCTTGCACTGCTTTTTGGGGCATTTTTGGGCTACTTTTGGGGCACTTTTGGGCTATTTTTGCACAGTTTTTTCAGGGTATTTTTTGGGTATTTTTGGGGTGATTTTTGGGCAGTTTTCCTGCCATTTTTAGGCATTTTTCCTCACCACAGACCCGGGGTAGAGCCTCTTGATGCTGTCCGTGATCTCTGCCTTGCGCTGCTTTTTGGGGCACTTTTGGGCTATTTTTGCCCAGTTTTTCAGGGTATTTTTTGGGCGATTTTAGGGTGGTTTTGGGGTATTTTTTAGCAGTTTTCCTGCCATTTTTAGGCAGTTTTCCTCACCACAGATCCGGGGTAGAGCCTCTTGATGCTGTCCATGATCTCTGCCTTACACTGCTTTTTGGGGCATTTTTGGGCTACTTTTGGGGCACTTTTGGGCGCCCAGTTTTTCAGGGTATTTTTGGGGCGATTTTGGGTACTTTTGGGGTGATTTTTGGGCATTTTTCCTCACCACAGACCCGGGGTAGAGCCTCTTGATGCTGTCCATGATCTCGGCCTTGCGCTGCTGCCGGCTGCTCTCCTGCCGGTCGATCCTGGCGTCGCCCAGTTGCTCCATCACCTGGTTCAGCTCCTTGTTGATCTCGTCGATTCGCCGCTTGGCCAGCTCCACCTCTTCTGTCAGCTCCCCTTCCAGGCGTTTCTGCTCCTCCAGGGATTGTCTGTGGGGAGAAACAGGGAAAAAATGGGATTTTGGGGTTCATCACAGCTCCTCAAGGGATTGTCATGGGGAAAAACGGGGAAAAAATGGGGTTTGGGGTCAATCACAGCTCCCCTTCCAGCCGCTTCTGCTCCTCCAGGGATTGTCTGTGGGGAAAAATGGGATTTTGGGGTCAGTCGCAGATCCTCCAGGCGCTTCTGCTCCTCCAGGGACTGTCTGGGGGAGAAATGGGAAAAAATGGGGGAAAAAGGGGAAAAAATGGGAAAAAATGGGATTTGGGGTCGATCACAGCTTTCCCTCCAGGCACTTCTGCTCCTCCAGGGATTGTCTGGGGGGAGAAATGGGGAAAAAATGGGGGAAAATGGGGAAAAAATGGGATTTGGGGTCAATCACAGCTCCTCCAGGGATTGTCTGTGGGGAGAAACGGGAAAAAATGGGGAAAAAATGGGGAAAAAATGGGGAAAAAATGGGGAAAAAATGGGGAAAAAATGGGGAAAAAATGGGGAAAAAATGGGGAAAAAATGGGGGAAAATGGGGGAAAAATGGGGAAAAATGGGGAAAAAATGGGATTTGGGGTCGATCACAGCTCTCCCTCCAGCCGCTTCTGCTCCTCCAGGGATTGTCTGGGGGAGAAACAGGGAAAAGCGGGGAAAAAATGAGATTTGGGGTCAATCACAGATCCTCCAGTGACTGAGGAAAAAAATGGGGGAAAAATGGGGGGAAAATGGGATTTGGGGTCAATCACAGATCCTCCAGGGATTGTCTGGGGGGAAAAATGGGGAAAATATAGGAAAAAATATGATTTGGGGTCAAGCACAGCTCTCCTTCCAGGCGTTTCTGCTCCTCTAGGGATTGTCAGCGAGAAAAACGGGGAAAAATGGGATTTTGGGGGAGGAAAACAGGGAAAAAATGGGATTTTTGGGGGAAAAATGGGGTTTGGGGGGGAAAATCAGGGAAAAAATGGGATTTAGGGGAAAAGAATGGGATTTGGGGTCAATCACAGCTCCTCCAGTGACTCTCTGAGGGAAAAAAATGGGGAAAAAAATGGGATTTGGGGTCAATCACAGATCCTCCAGGTGTTTCTGCTCCTCCAGGGATTGTCTGGAGGAAAAATGGGGAAAAATGGGATTGGGGGGGAAGAAAATAGAAAAAAATGGGGGGGGAAGAACAGGAAAAAAAATGGGATTTGGGGGAATTAATGGGAAAAATGGGATTTAGGGGTTAAAAAAATGGGAAAAATAACGGGATTTGGGAGAAAAAAAACAGGAAAAATGGGATTTGGGGGGAAAATGGAATTTAGGGAGAAAAAATGGGGAAAAAATGGGATCTGGGGTAAGTCAGAAACCCTTGGGGTGTTTCTGCTCCTCCAGGTGTTGTCTGGGGGGAAAAATTGGAATTTGAGGGAGGGGAAAAACAGGAAAAAATGGAATTTGGGGGGGAAAAAAGGGATTTGGGAAGGAAGAAAACAGGAAAAAATGGGGGGGGAAACAGAAAAAATGGGATTTGGGAGGAAAAATGGGGAAAAATGGGATTTGGGGGGAAAAATGGGATTTGGGAGAAAAAAACAAGAAAAAATGGAATTTGCGGGAAAACTGTGATTTGGGGACACAGGGCTGGTGACAAGGACACAGCACCCACTTGCTGGTGGCAATGTACTCCTCGAGCTTCTCGATTCGCTTCTGGTTCTCCTCGATCTCCCGAAGCTTCTGCTTGATCTTGGCCTGGGGACAGAGGGACAGAGTGACAGAGAGGGGCAGGGGCTCCTGGGCTCTCAGGGGGTTTGGGGGCACCCAGGGGGGTTTGGGGACACCCAGGGGTCTCAGGGGGGGGTTGGGGACACCCAGGGGTCTCACCTCAGTCTCCACCTTCTTCCTCTCCTCCAGGTCCAGCCGGTCCTGGTCAGCTTTCTGGTCTCGGTTGAACTTCTCGAGCTCCTGGGCTAGCGTGGCTGCTCGCTTGCTGGCCTCCTCCTTCAGCCGGTGGTACTTCTTGACCTACGGCCGGAATTCGGGGTCAGCGATCCCAAAATCCTGTGGGGTCAGCAGGGATGGAGCTCCATGGGATCAGCAGGGATGGAGCTCCATGGGCAGGATAAGAATGGATGGAGCTCCACGGGATCAGCAGGGATGGAGCTCCACAGGATCAGCAGAGATGGAGCTCCACGGGATCAGCAGAGATGGAGCTCCACGGGCAGCTCAGAGCTCCCCAAATCCCTCAGGATCAGTTCAGATGGAGCTCCACAGGATCAGCAGGGATGGAGCTCCACGGGCAGCTCAGGGCTCCCAAAATCCCGCGGGATCAGAACAGATGGAGCTCCATGGGATCAGCGAGGGTGGAGCTCCACAAGCTCCCCAAACTCCATGGGATCAGCACAGATGAAGCTCCATGGGCAGGATAAGAATGGATGGAGCTCCATGGAATCAGCCTGGATGGAGCTCCATGAGCAGGATAACAATGGATGGAACTCCACGGGATCAGCAGAGATGGAGCTTCACAGGCAGCTCAGCCCTCCCCACATCCCATGGGATTAGGCTGAATGGAGCTCCACGCAATCTGCACAGATGGAGCTCTACAGAATCAACCTGGATGGAGCTCCATAGGTATAAGAATGGATGGAGCTCCATGGGCAGCTCAGAGCTCCCCAAATTCCATGGGATCAGCAGGGATGGAGCTCCACGAGCAAAATAAAAATGGATGGAGCTCCACAAGCAGCTCAGAGCTCCCAAAATGCCGTGAGGTCAGAGTACTGGGATCAGCACAGGTGGAGCTCCACAGGTAGGATCAGAATGGATGGAGCTCCATGGGATCAGGGCTCCCAAAAATCCCATGGAATCAGCATGGATGGAGCTCCATAGGCAGGTGCAGCCTTCCCAAAATCCCGCAGGATCAGCATTCCCCAAATCCCACAGACTCAGCATGGATGGAGCTCCACGGGCAGCTCAGAGCCCCCAAAATTCCGTGGGATCAGCAGGGATGGAGCTCCATGGGATCAACACAGATGGAGCTCCACGGTCAGCTCAGCACTCCCAAAATCCCGTAGGTTTAGCATAGATGGAGCTCCATGGGATCAGCATGGATGGAGCTCCATGAGCAGCTCAGCGCTCCCAAAATCCCACGGGAACAGCAGGGATGGAGCTCCATGGACAGGTCCATCCCTCCCCAAACCCCCCAGGATCACCCCAAACCCCACAGCATCACCCCACACCTGGTTCTCCTCCAGGGTCAGATCCCTCCCCTGGCTCTGACTCTCCTCCTCCATGCGCTCCTCGAATTCCTGTCGGGATTTCTCCACGGAGAGCATTTCCTTCTCCAGCTCATCCATGTCTGCCTTGCGTTTCTTGTACTGTTTCTGGGCGTTCTGCAGCGATTTCCGTGCTGCTTCCAGCTTCTTGATTTTGTGGGAAGTGTTCTCCTTGGCCTTGATGTACTGCGGGCGCTTCTGGTTCAGCTCTGAGTCCTTCTCCCTGTGGGAAACCCCAAAATTCCTGGGTGAAAACCCTGCAAAACCCCAAAATTCCTGGGTGAAAACCTTGCAGAACCCCTGGATGAAGCCCCTGCAAAACCCCAAAATTCCTGGGTGAAAACCTTGCAGAACCCCTGGATGAAGCCCCTGCAAAACCCCAAAATTCCTGGGTGAAAACCTTGCAGAACCCCTGGATGAAGCCCCTGCAAAACCCCAAAATTCCTGCATGAAACCCCTGGAAAAGCCCTGGATGAAATCCCTGGATGAAGCCCCCAGAGAACCCAATTCCTGGTTCAGCTCTGAGTCCTTCTCCCTGTGGGAAACCCCAAAATTCCCAGATGAAACCATTCTGGTTCAGCTCTGAGTCCTTTTCCCCATGGAAAAACTAAAATTCCAGGATGAAACCCCTGGAAAACCCCTGGATGAAGAACCCCCTGGAACCCAATCCCTGGTTCAGCTCTGAGTTCTTTTCCCTGTGGGAAACCCCAAAATTCCTGCACAAAACCCCTGAAAAATTCCTGGATGAAACTCCTGGAAAATCCCAAAATTTCTGGATGAAGTCCAGATCCAGAATCCAAACCACCCCAAAATCCCCCAAACCCCCCAATTCCAAAATCCCCCAAAACTCCCCAAAAT
The DNA here is from genome assembly GCF_008360975.1 of Lichenostomus cassidix. NCBI lineage: Eukaryota > Metazoa > Chordata > Aves > Passeriformes > Meliphagidae > Lichenostomus > Lichenostomus cassidix. The sequence goes on along the minus strand of NW_028147344.1, from coordinate 5,601 downwards.
CCCAACATTTCCCAAACCAGCCTCACTTAATCTCCTTCTCAATCTGCTGCTGCTCCCTCATCATCTTGCCCAGCTCCTTTTTCCTGTCCTTCAGCTCGTCCTCCACCCTGTCCATCCTCTTCTTGTCCTTGTCGATCTCACGGTTTTTCAGCCCCAACTCCTTGTTGAGTTTCTCGATTTCGGCTTCGTTGTGGAAGAGTTTGAAGAGCTGCAGCTGCACCTGAGCTCGAACCACCTCGTCCTTGAGGCGCTGGTAGCGGTCAGCCTGAGGGGAGGAGGGATTTGGGAATTTGGGGTGGGATTTGGGGAGGTTTGTGTGGGATTTTGGGAGATTTCTGTGGGATTTGGGGAGGTTTCGGTGGGATTTGTAGGGAAATTCACGAGAAATCTGCAGGGAAAATCTGGAGAAATCTGCAATGAAATTCCCGAGACATCTCAAGGGAGATTTCCATAGGATTTGCAGGGAGATTCCCGAGAGGTTTCAGGGAAATTCCCAAGAAATCTGCAGTGAAATTCCTGAGGGATTTGAGGGAGACTTCTGAGGGATTTGGGGGAGATTTTCATAGGATTTGAGGGAGATTTTTGTGGGATTTGAGGGAGATTTCTGAAGGATTTGCAGGGAGATTCCTGAGAATCCTGTAGGGAAAATCTTCAGAAATCTGCAGGGAGATTTCCATGGGATCTACAGGGAGATTTCTGAGAGATTTGGAGAAGATTTCCATGGGATTTGGCGGAGACTCCTGTAGATTTGCAGGGAGATTCCCATGGGATTCACACTGAGATTCCCATGGGATTCACACAGATTCCCGAGGGATTTGCAGGAACACAACAATCCCCTCATTCCTTTCCCTCCTTCCCTCTACCATCCTTCCTTTAAAATCCCTTTCAATCCCCATTTTCACTCATCCTACACCCACCATTCCCACCCCAACACCACCACACTCCCAATATGACCCCAAATCCGAGTCAAAAACCCCATTTTCCCAAAATTCCCAGCGTTCCCAACCTCCTCCTTCTCCTGCTTGGCCTCCTTTCGTTCGGCTGCAATGTTTTTCTTGCGGTGATAATTGAACTGAGTGTCCTCCTCAGCCTTCACCATCTCCTTCTTGCGTTTGTCGTATTCTGGAGCCAATTCTCCCGAGCGGCTGATCTCCTCAAACAGAGCCGTGCGCTCCTTGGGGTTCTTCATGGCGATGGACTCCACTGCTCCCTGCGAAATGGCAGTGAAAAATCCTAAAATCCCTGCTAGAGATCCCAAAATCCATATGGGAAATCCCTAAATCCCTGTTAGAGATCCCAAAAACCCTGTGGGAAGTCCCTAAATCCCCATCTGATCTCCTCAAACAGAGCCGTGCGCTCCTTGGGGCTCTTTATGGTGATGGATTCCACTGCTCCCTGCGAAATGGCAGTGAAAAATCCTAAATTCACAAGGAAAAACTCTAAATCCATGTGGGAAAACCCTAAATTCTTGTGGGGAATCCCAAAAACCCTGTGGGAAACCCCTGAATTCCTGAATCCCTAAATCCCCATCTCCTCAAACAGAGCTCCTTGGGGTTCTTCACGGCGATGGATTCCACTGCTCCCTGGGAAATGGGAGTTAGAGATCCCAAAATCCCTGTTAGAGATCCCAAAAACCCTGTGGGAAAACCCTAAATCCCCATCTGATCTCCTCAAACAGAGCCATGTGCTCTTTTGGGCTCTTCCTGGCCAAAGATTCCATGGAAAAGGGGGATTGGGAGACCCCAAATCTCTAGAGGGAATGGGAGATCCCTGTGGGGAGAAAACTTCCCAAATCCATAAAACCTCCCCTAAACCTCCCTAAACTACCCCAAAACCTAAACAAGGCCCCCCAAACCCTCTCTAAACCTCCCCAAACTGCCCCAAAATCCCCCTAAACCTCCCCAAACTGCCCCAAAATCCCCCTAAACCTCCCCAAACCCGTCCTGAACCCAAGGCCCTCCAAACTCCTTCCTAACTTCCCTAAACTGCCCCAAGACCACCCCAAACTTTCTCTAAATCTTCCCAAACTGCCCCAAAACCCCCCTGAATCTCCCTAAACTGACCCCAAATCCCCTCCAAACCTCCCCAAACTGCCCCAAATTGCCTCAAAACCCCCCTGAACCTACAAAAGGACCCCCAGGCCCTCTCTAAACCTCCCCAAATTCCCCTAAATCTCCCCAAACTGTCCCCAAAAGCCCCAAATCCCCCCTTCCCGAGCTCCCTGCCCACCTGGAAGACGAGGAAATTGCGAGCCTTGATGAGAATTCCCAACTTTTCCAGCTCCTCGCTGTACTCGCTGAGCTGCACCACGCGGTTGTTGATTTTGTACTCCGAGGAGCTGCCTGGGGTGGGAATTTTGGGGTGGCAGGGGATCCCAAAAACCCTAAATCCCCCAAAATGTGTCCCCAAAACCCTAAATCCCCCCAAAATGTGTCCCCTAAACCCTGCAAACCTCATAAAACAAACCCCGTATATCTCACCTGATGCACATCTCCCTCCCCAAACCACCCCAAAATGTCCCCAAATCTCCCCAAACCACCCCTAACCAGCCCCAAACCACCCCAAACTGTCCCCAAACCACCCCAACTAACCCCAAACTGTCCCCAAACACCCCAAACTGTCCCCAAACTACCCCAAGATGTCCCCAAACTACCCCAAAATGTCCCCAAATCACCCCAAACTGTCCCCAAACTACCCCAAAATGTCCCCTAACTACCCCACAACGTCCCCAAATCACCCCAAGATGTCCCCAAACTACCCCAAAATGTCCCCAAATCACCTCAAACTGTCCCCAAACCCCCCCAAACGGCCCCAAACCCGTGTCCCCAGGCTCACCAACGATGACCCGGGCGAAGGTTCTGTCCTCAGCTCCCTCCTCGGAATACACCATGCTGACAAAAGCCCTGTTGGCCGCAGGTTTCCCCACGGGAGCTCCGTGGATCAAATCCCGCAGGGTTTTCACCCGCAAGTTGCTCGTTTTCTCTCCCAGCACGAAGCTGATGGCGTCCATCAGGTTGGATTTGCCTGAGGGGAGAGGGGAATGGGAGGTGAGGGGATTTCGGGGGGATTTTGGGGGATTAGAGAGGAGGAGGGGATTGAGGGGAAAGCAGGGAATGAGGGATTTATGGGGAAATAGGGAATGGGAGAGGTGGGAAGAGTGAGAGGATTTGGGGGAAATCAGGGAATGGGGGGCTTGGGGAAACCCAGGGAACTAAGGAATGAGGGGGAATGAGGGAATGAGGAATAGGGAATGAGGAGAAAATCAGGGAATTTTCTCCAGGGAATGGGAGAGGTGGGGAGAGTGAGGGGATTTGGGGGGATTAGAGAGAAAGAGGGGCTTAGGGGATGGAGGGAATGAGAAATGGCGAATGAGGGGGAAATCAGGGAATTTGGGGCTTCAGGGAATGGGAGAAGTGGGAAGAGTGAGGGATTTGAGGGGATTGGAGAGGATGAGAGGATTGACGGGAAGCAGGGAATGAGGGATTTAGGGGGAAATAGGGAATGGGAGAGGTGGGAAGAGTGAGGGATTTGGGGGAAAGCAGGGAATGAGGAGTTTAGGATGAAATCAGGGAACGGGGGGCTTGGGGGAACCCAGGGAAATTAAGAAGGAACCCCACGAAAAGAGGAAAAAAGCAAGAAGGAAATCCAGGGAGAACCCCAGGGAAAGGTGAAGGAGAGAGTGGGAATTATATAGAATGGAGAAAAGCCGAATGCAGACATCAGTGCTTAAAAAAAAACCCCAAAAAAGAAAAGGAACGAGAACTGGATATTTCTCCGGGCGTGGGGGGAGAAGAAAGCGGGGAGATGAAAATAATTCAGGGTTACCCCTCAGAACATCACTGAGTCCCCTCAGAATCCTCAGAACCATCAGAACCCCTCAGAGTCAACTCAGAACCCCTCAAAACCCCCCACAACCCCTCAGAATCCCTCAGAACACCTCAGAATCCCCTCAGAACCCCTCAGGCCATTACTGAGTCCCCTCAGAACCCCCTCAGAACCCCCTCAGAACCCTCTCAGAACCCACCGGAGCCATTCGGGCCGATGATGGCGGTGAAGCGGCGGAAAGGCCCGATGATCTGCCGGCCCTTGTACGATTTGAAGTTCTCGATCTCGATGAGCTTCAGGAAGCCCATGGTGGTCCCGGGAGGATCCCCGGGAGGATCCCGGGGGGTTTGGGGAGGTTTTTGGGGAGGTTTTTTGGGGTCTCGGGCTGAAGCCGCGGCCGGAGGGCGGGAAAGCGGCAGCTGCGGCGGCCGCTGAGGGACTGAGCGCCGCGCCTCGCGATTGGCTCCCGCCGCTGTCAATCTTCACTAAACCCCGCCCTCCTGGCATCTCATTGGTGGATAGTTTGCAGTGACGCCTCTCGATAGGATAATACTGCTGTCAATCTTCCCGTTAACCCCGCCTTCCCACCTCCCCCTTGGCCGGCGGTTTGAATGCGGGATTGGTGGCGCGAGCGGGCTCATTTGCATGGAGCGTACCAAGTGTGCAGGGAGGGAGGGGGGAGGAGGGGAATGGGCTCGCCCGTCGCCATGGCAACGGGAGGATGCAGTGAGGACGCAAATTGGGGGATTTTCGGTAAAAATCGAGTTTTTGGTGACCGGGACGAGAAACTTCAGGACGAGATTTGTTGCTGGGGGTCGCCGAAGTCTTTTCTACCTTGAATGATTCCCTGATTATATGGTTACAAATTCATAGTAACAAACGGTAACTTACCGAAAATAATTTATTATTGCAGCAATTATTGTATGTATTTTGTTTAGTTTTACTCTAACTCGTCCTGGATGGATTCATAGTTCGAGTAACTCCGAACTCAGTGATACTTGGTGAAAGTAAGAGTGATTTTCATGTACTTATAGTTTCAATAATTCGAAATTCAGTGATATTTGATGAGTGTAATAGCAACCTTAATATCACGGTATTTATAGGAATTAATTATATTTGAATTTTATAGAAATTTCCCAAATAGTAGTTCGTAATAATCCAGTAATTAAACCCCGCCCCCCGTCGCCTCAATAGCCAGCTAAACCACGCCCCTTTCACCAAGCCACGCCCCTTTAACATCAGCCCCGCCCATTTTGCCACGCCCCCTGCGTCGCCACGCCCCCTGCGGCAGCGCGCGCCGGTGGGCGTGGCCAGGGATGCGCGCGCCAGCCACACCCACCCAGGTACCGGAGCCCCAAAATTGGGGAATTTGGGCCCAAAATTGGGGGTGGGGATGGGAAATCGGGAGGGTTGAGGGAGAGAGGGGGAGGTGGAGCCGAAAAAAAGGGGAATTTGGGTCCAAAAAGGGGAGTTTGGAATCCAAAAGGGAGAATTTGGACCCAAAAAGAGGAATTTGGTCCCAAAAAGAGGGAGTTTGGTTCCTAAAAGGGGGGATTTGGTCCCAAAAAACGGGAGTTTGGCCCCCAAAAAGTGGAATTTTGCCCCAAAAAAGGGCAGTTTGCATCCCAAAAAGGGGACTTTGGCCCCAAAAAGGGCGGGGTTGGTCCCGAAAAGTCGAGGGTTGGTGCCAAAAAGGGGAATTTGGCCCCAAAAAGGGAGAGTTTGGATCTCAAAAGGGGAAGTTTGGATCCCAAAAGGGAGAATTTGATCCCAAAA